>NC_060193.1:4215585-4223085 GCF_021184085.1 Oncorhynchus gorbuscha
GGGGATATTCTGTAGTGATGAAATACACATGGACTGGGGATATTCTGTAGTGATGAAATACACATGGACTGGGGATATTCTGTAGTGATGAAATACACATGGACTGGGGATATTCTGTAGTGATGAAATACACATGGACTGGGGATATTCTGTAGTGATGAAATACACATGGACTGGGGATATTCTGTAGTGATGAAATACACATGGACTGGGGATATTCTGTAGTGATGAAATACACATGGACTGGGGATATTCTGTAGTGATGAAATACACATGGACTGGGGATATTCTGTAGTGATGAAATACACATGGACTGGGGATATTCTGTAGTGATGAAATACACATGGACTGGGGATATTCTGTAGTGATGAAATACACATGGACTGGGGATATTCTGTAGTGATGAAATACACATGGACTGGGGATATTCTGTAGTGATGAAATACACATGGACTGGGGATATTCTGTAGTGATGAAATACACATGGACTGGGGATATTCTGTAGTGATGAAATACACATGGACTGGGGATATTCTGTAGTGATGAAATACACATGGACTGGGGATATTCTGTAGTGATGAAATACACATGGACTGGGGTAGTGATGAAATACACATGGACTGGGGATATTCTGTAGTGATGAAATACACATGGACTGGGGATATTCTGTAGTGATGAAATACACATGGATGGACTGGGGATATTCTGTAGTGATGAAATACACATGGACTGGGGATATTCTGTAGTGATGAAATACACATGGACTGGGGATATTCTGTAGTGATGAAATACACATGGACTGGGGATATTCTGTAGTGATGAAATACACATGGACTGGGGATATTCTGTAGTGATGAAATACTGGGGATATTCTGTAGTGATGAAATACACATGGACTGGGGATATTCTGTAGTGATGAAATACACATGGACTGGGGATATTCTGTAGTGATGAAATACACATGGACTGGGGATATTCTGTAGTGATGAAATACACATGGACTGGGGATATTCTGTAGTGATGAAAACATGGACTGGGGATATTCTGTAGTGATGACATGGGGATATTCTGTAGTGATGAAATACACATGGACTGGGGATATTCTGTAGTGATGAAATACACATGGACTGGGGATATTCTGTAGTGATGAAATACACATGGACTGGGGATATTCTGTAGTGATGAAATACACATGGACTGGGGATATTCTGTAGTGATGAAATACACATGGACCGGGGATATTCTGTAGTGATGAAATACACATGGACTGGGGATATTCTGTAGTGATGAAATACACATGGACTGGGGATATTCTGTAGTGATGAAATACACATGGACTGGGGATATTCTGTAGTGATGAAATACACATGGACTGGGGATATTCTGTAGTGATGAAATACACATGGACTGGGGATATTCTGTAGTGATGAAATACACATGGACCTGGGGATATTCTGTAGTGATGAAATGTTCTTACATGATCCGTACCATCATATTGACAGAGTAAGTCTGATTCCTGATGTTGACACTGTCTGGGACTATTTTTACATGAAAGTTGTGTCCATTTGTGATAAACATGCCCCCATGTGAAGAAATGTAGAATCAGTGGAAGGGACTATCCCTGGTTTTCAGATAACTTGGCAGAATTAATTAGAAAGATATAAATATATCTTTGGGGATCAAGCTAGACATACAAATGCTCCTGTTGACCTGGGCCTCCTTCAGAGCGATAAGAAACAAATGCTCCTGTTGACCTGGGCCTCCTTCAGAGCGATAAGAAACAAATGCTCCTGTTGACCTGGGCCTCCTTCAGAGCGATAAGAAACAAATGCTCCTGTTGACCTGGGCCTCCTTCAGAGCGATAAGAAACAAATGCTCCTGTTGACCTGGGCCTCCTTCAGAGCGATAAGAAACAAATGCTCCTGTTGACCTGGGCCTCCTTCAGAGCGATAAGAAACAAATGCTCCTGTTGACCTGGGCCTCCTTCAGAGCGATAAGAAACAAATGCTCCTGTTGACCTGGGCCTCCTTCAGAGCGATAAGAAACAAATGCTCCTGTTGACCTGGGCCTCCTTCAGAGCGATAAGAAACAAATGCTCCTGTTGACCTGGGCCTCCTTCAGAGCGATAAGAAACAAATGCTCCTGTTGACCTGGGCCTCCTTCAGAGCGATAAGAAACAAATGCTCCTGTTGACCTGGGCCTCCTTCAGAGCGATAAGAAACAAATGCTCCTGTTGACCTGGGCCTCCTTCAGAGCGATAAGAAACAAATGCTCCTGTTGACCTGGGCCTCCTTCAGAGCGATAAGAAACAAATGCTCCTGTTGACCTGGGCCTCCTTCAGAGCGATAAGAAACAAATGCTCCTGTTGACCTGGGCCTCCTTCAGAGCGATAAGAAACAAATGCTCCTGTTGACCTGGGCCTCCTTCAGAGCGATAAGAAACAAATGCTCCTGTTGACCTGGGCCTCCTTCAGAGCGATAAGAAACAAATGCTCCTGTTGACCTGGGCCTCCTTCAGAGCGATAAGAAACAAATGCTCCTGTTGACCTGGGCCTCCTTCAGAGCGATAAGAAACAAATGCTCCTGTTGACCTGGGCCTCCTTCAGAGCGATAAGAAACAAATGCTCCTGTTGACCTGGGCCTCCTTCAGAGCGATAAGAAACAAATGCTCCTGTTGACCTGGGCCTCCTTCAGAGCGATAAGAAACAAATGCTCCTGTTGACCTGGGCCTCCTTCAGAGCGATAAGAAACAAATGCTCCTGTTGACCTGGGCCTCCTTCAGAGCGATAAGAAACAAATGCTCCTGTTGACCTGGGCCTCCTTCAGAGCGATAAGAAACAAATGCTCCTGTTGACCTGGGCCTCCTTCAGAGCGATAAGAAACAAATGCTCCTGTTGACCTGGGCCTCCTTCAGAGCGATAAGAAACAAATGCTCCTGTTGACCTGGGCCTCCTTCAGAGCGATAAGAAACAAATGCTCCTGTTGACCTGGGCCTCCTTCAGAGCGATAAGAAACAAATGCTCCTGTTGACCTGGGCCTCCTTCAGAGCGATAAGAAACAAATGCTCCTGTTGACCTGGGCCTCCTTCAGAGCGATAAGAAACAAATGCTCCTGTTGACCTGGGCCTCCTTCAGAGCGATAAGAAACAAATGCTCCTGTTGACCTGGGCCTCCTTCAGAGCGATAAGAAACAAATGCTCCTGTTGACCTGGGCCTCCTTCAGAGCGATAAGAAACAAATGCTCCTGTTGACCTGGGCCTCCTTCAGAGCGATAAGAAACAAATGCTCCTGTTGACCTGGGCCTCCTTCAGAGCGATAAGAAACAAATGCTCCTGTTGACCTGGGCCTCCTTCAGAGCGATAAGAAACAAATGCTCCTGTTGACCTGGGCCTCCTTCAGAGCGATAAGAAACAAATGCTCCTGTTGACCTGGGCCTCCTTCAGAGCGATAAGAAACAAATGCTCCTGTTGACCTGGGCCTCCTTCAGAGCGATAAGAAACAAATGCTCCTGTTGACCTGGGCCTCCTTCAGAGCGATAAGAAACAAATGCTCCTGTTGACCTGGGCCTCCTTCAGAGCGATAAGAAACAAATACAGGAAGTCCAAATCAGATGACTATTTAAATACAGTCCACGGAGAACCTAAACAACCGAGTTCTGGCCTCTAATCAAATCAGTGTCAGGTTCTAATGGCCTTCCTGACCATTTAATGATGGATGCTAATGAAGTGAAGGACAAAGCTCATATTGTAGGTTTTTTTCAACAAGCATTTCATATCTGCTGGTTCTGTTGTTGATAATGGTGGGGCCCAGGCCTCTACTGTTCAGCTCTGTTACACTCAACTATGATATAGGCCCTTATGTCAACCATTTTAACTTTGAGCCTGTTTCTTATGATGATGTCTACAAAGCACTAAAGGCTATAAACACTTTTTAAAAGTCTGCATGTCCAGACAATCTGGACCCTCCTACCTCTTAAAGATAGCAGCCGGTATTATTACTGAATCTGTGGCTCATATTTTCAACATGTGTCTCTTGACCAATTCCATACCCAGCATTTTGGAAATCAGCTTATGACCTCCCACTGCTAAAGGATAGAGATCCCTCAGATGCTAATATCTATCGTCCTATCCCTAATCTCCCTATCCAGGCCAAAGTCTATGAATCCCTAGTAAAATCATAGTTAAAAAAATATATATATCTTAACTGAAAATAACATACTGAGTGGTGTTGTCTGACTTTAGATCGGGGCACAGCACCACTACTGCAGCTATGGCCGTGGCAAATAACATACTGAGTGGGGTTCAGTCTGGCTTTAGATCGGGGCACAGCACCACTACTGCAGCTATGGCCGTGGCAAATAACATACTGAGTGGGGTTCAGTCTGGCTTTAGATCGGGGCACAGCACCACTACTGCAGCTATGGCTGTTAATGTGCTCCTTCTCTAGTTGTTAATGTGCTCCTTCTCTAGTTGTTAATGTGCTCCTTCTCTAGTTGTTAATGTGCTCCTTCTCTGGTTGTTAATGTGCTCCTTCTCTGGTTGTTAATGTGCTCCTTCTCTAGTTGTTAATGTGCTCCTTCTCTAGTTGTTAATGTGCTCCTTCTCTAGTTATTAATGTGCTCCTTCTCTGGTTGTTAATGTGCTCCTTCTCTAGTTATTAATGTGCTCCTTCTCTGGTTGTTAATGTGCTCCTTCTCTGGTTGTTAATGTGCTCCTTCTCTAGTTGTTAATGTGCTCCTTCTCTAGTTGTTAATGTGCTCCTTCTCTAGTTGTTAATGTGCTCCTGCTCTAGTTATTAATGTGCTCCTTCTCTGGTTGTTAATGTGCTCCTTCTCTAGTTGTTAATGTGCTCCTTCTCTGGTTGTTAATGTGCTCCTTCTCTGGTTGTTAATATGCTCCTTCTCTAGTTGTTAATGTGCTCCTTCTCTAGTTGTTAATGTGCTCCTACTCTAGTTGTTAATGTGCTTCTTCTCTAGTTGTTAATGTGCTCCTTCTCTAGTGGTTAATGTGCTCCTTCTCTAGTTGTTAATGTGCTCCTTCTCTAGTTGTTAATGTGCTCCTTCTCTAGTTGTTAATGTGCTCCTTCTCTGGTAGTTAATGTGCTCCTTCCCTAGTTGTTAATGTGCTCCTGGTTGTTAATGTGCTCCTTCTCTGGTTGTTAATGTGCTTCTTCTCTGGTTGTTAATGTGCTCCTTCTCTAATTGTTAATGTGCTCCTTCTCTAGTAGTTAATGTGCTCCTTCTCTAGTTGTTAATGTGCTCCTGGTTGTTAATGTGCTCCTGGTTGTTAATGTGCTCCTTCTCTAGTTGTTAATGTGCTCCTTCTCTAGTTGTTAATGTGCTCCTTCTCTAGTTGTTAATGTGCTCCTTCTCTAGTTGTTAATGTGCTCCTTCTCTAGTTGTTAATGTGCTCCTTCTCTAGTTGTTAATGTGCTCCTTCTCTAGTTGTTAATGTGCTCCTTCTCTAGTTGTTAATGTGCTCCTTCTCTAGTTGTTAATGTGCTCCTTCTCTAGTTGTTAATGTGCTTCTTCTCTAGTTGTTAATGTGCTCCTTCTCTAGTTGTTAATGTGCTCCTTCTCTAGTTGTTAATGTGCTCCTTCTCTGGTTGTTAATGTGCTCCTTCTCTAGTTGTTAATGTGCTCCTTCTCTAGTTGTTAATGTGCTCCTTCTCTAGTTGTTAATGTGCTCCTTCTCTAGTTGTTAATGTGCTCCTTCTCTAGTTGTTAATGTGCTCCTTCTCTAGTTGTTAATGTGCTCCTTCTCTAGTTGTTAATGTGCTCCTTCTCTAGTTGTTAATGTGCTCCTTCTCTAGTTGTTAATGTGCTCCTTCTCTAGTTGTTAATGTGCTCCTTCTCTAGTTGTTAATGTGCTCCTTCTCTAGTTGTTAATGTGCTCCTTCTCTAGTTGTTAATGTGCTCCTTCTCTAGTTGTTAATGTGCTCCTTCTCTAGTTGTTAATGTGCTCCTTCTCTAGTTGTTAATGTGCTCCTTCTCTAGTTGTTAATGTGCTCCTTCTCTAGTTGTTAATGTGCTCCTTCTCTAGTTGTTAATGTGCTCCTTCTCTAGTTGTTAATGTGCTCCTTCTCTAGTTGTTAATGTGCTCCTTCTCTAGTTGTTAATGTGCTCCTTCTCTAGTTGTTAATGTGCTCCTTCTCTAGTTGTTAATGTGCTCCTTCTCTAGTTGTTAATGTGCTCCTTCTCTAGTTGTTAATGTGCTTCTTCTCTGGTTGTTAACGTGCTTCTTCTCTGGTACAGGCTGTTGAAGAGATCCACGCTGCTTTTCAGTCACTGCAGGCCTCCCTTTATGGTCTCAAACTGGTCTTGAATGAATATCCATTGAAAAGTGTCATCCTACAAATAGTGTACCTAGGTATATGGTTGGATGACAAGTTGTGCTTTTATTAAAGTTCACGTGGATGAGCTTAAAATTGAAATGTGGTTTTTATTTTCGTAATAAGGCTTTTGCTTCCCACTTATAAAGAGAAGCGTGCTCAGGCCACTTTTCTCTCTCTCATTGATTACGGTGACTTGTTGAATATGCATACAACCTCTTCCGTCTGACAGAGACTGGACTCTGTTAATCATGCATCCTTGCACTTTATTACAAATGTCAAGTGACTCACCCACCACTGCACCTTGTACCAAATGGAAGGTTGGACCTCAATTTATATGCACAGAAATATACATTTGTAAGTGTTCATCTACAAAGGCCTTCTGGGTAAACTCCCTCTTTACCTCTGTAGTCTGGTCTCCTTCCCCACCAGCAGGTAAACTCCCTCTGTAGTCTGGTCTCCTTCACCACCAGCAGGTAAACTCCCTCTTTACCTCTGTAGTCTGGTCTCCTTCCCCACCAGGAGGTAAACTCCCTCAGTAGTCCGGTCTCCTTCCCCACCAGCAGGTAAACTCCCTCTTTACCTCTGTAGTCTGGTCTCCTTCCCCACCAGGAGGTAAACTCCCTCAGTAGTCCGGTCTCCTTCACCACCAGCAGGTAAACTCCCTCTTTACCTCTGTAGTCTGGTCTCCATCACCACCAGCAGGTAAACTCCCTCTGTAGTCATCACCACACGCCACCTGGGAGACACACCAAAAATGTGGAAGAAGGTGCTCTGGTCAGATGAAACCAAAATTGAACTTTTTGGCAACAATGCAAAACGTTATGTTTGGCGTAAAAGCAACACAGCTCATCACCCTGAACACACCATCCCCACTGTCAAACATAGTGGTGGCAGCATCATGGTTTGGGCCTGCTTTTCTTCAGCAGGGACAGGGAAGATGGTTAAAATTGATGGGAAGATGGATGGAGCCAAATACAGGACCATTCTGGAAGAAAACCTGATGGAGTCTGCAAAAGACCTGAGACTGGGACGGAGATTTGTCTTCCAACAAGACAATGATCCAAAACATAAAGCAAAATTTACAATGGAATGGTTCAAAAATAAACATATCCAGGTGTTAGAATGGCCAAGTCAAAGTCCAGACCTGAATCCAATCGAGAATCTGTGGA
>NC_060193.1:4230585-4458085 GCF_021184085.1 Oncorhynchus gorbuscha
GACCTCTCATTGTGACCTGTCGTTGTGACCTGTCATTGTGACCTGTCATTGTGACCTGTCATTGTGACCTCTCATTGTGAGCTCTCATTGTGACCTCTCATTGTGACCTCTCATTGTGACCTCTCATTGTGACCTGTCATTGTGACCTGTCATTGTGACCTCTCATTGTGACCTGTCATTGTGACCTGTCGTTGTGACCTGTCGTTGTGACCTGTCATTGTGACCTGTCATTGTGACCTGTCGTTGTGACCTGTCATTGTGACATGTCGTTGTGACCTGTCATTGTGACCTGTCGTTGTGACCTCTCGTTGTGACCTCTCGTTGTGACCTGTCATTGTGACCTGTCATTGTGACCTGTCGTTGTGACCTGTCATTGTGACCTCTCATTGTGACCTGTCATTGTGATCTGTCATTGTGACCTCTCATTGTGACCTGTCATTGTGACCTGTCGTTGTGACCTGTCGTTGTGACCTGTCATTGTGACCTGTCATTGTGACCTGTCGTTGTGACCTGTCATTGTGACCTGTCATTGTGACCTGTCATTGTGACCTGTCATTTTACCTGTCATTGTGACCTGTCGTTTTTACCTGTCATTGTGACCTGTCGTTGTGACCTGTCATTTTTACCTGTCATAGTGACCTGTCGTTGTGACCTGTCATTGTGACCTGTCATTTTTACCTGTCATTGTGACCTGTCATTTTTACCTGTCATTGTGACCTGTCATTGTGACCTGTCCTTGTGACCTCTCATTGTGACCTGTCGTTGTGACCTGTCGTTGTGACCTGTCATTGTGACCTGTCATTGTGACCTCTCATTGTGACCTGTCATTGTGACCTGTCATTGTGTCCTGTCATTGTGACCTGTCGTTGTGACCTCTCGTTGTGACCTCTCATTGTGACCTGTCGTTGTGACCTCTCATTGTGACCTCTCATTGTGACCTGTCATTGTGACCTGTTGTTGTGACCTGTCTTTGTGACCTGTCGTTCTGACCTGTCATTGTGACCTGTCATTGTGACCTCTTGTTGTGACCTCTCGTTGTGACCTCTCGTTGTGACCTGTCATTGTGACCTGTCATTGTGATCTCTCATTGTGACCTGTCATTGTGACCTGTCATTGTGACCTGTCATTGTGTCCTGTCATTGTGACCTGTCGTTGTGACCTCTCGTTGTGACCTCTCATTGTGACCTGTCGCTGTGACCTCTCATTGTGACCTCTCATTGTGACCTGTCATTGTGACCTGTCGTTGTGACCTGTCATTGTGACCTCTCGTTGTGACCTCTCGTTGTGACCTGTCTTTGTGACCTGTCATTCTGACCTGTCATTGTGACCTGTCATTGTGACCTCTTGTTGTGACCTCTCGTTGTGATCTCTCATTGTGACCTCTCATTGTGACCTGTCATTGTGACCTGTCGTTGTGACCTGTCATTGTGACCTGTCATTTCGATTATAAACATCTCTCGCCAAACAACCATCGATTCAAAATGTTACTTTTAAATGTGAAATAAAATGAGAACGTTGATTTAAATCACCAAAACACAACATAATGTTATATTTTATTATTTTAGTCGTTTTAACTACCAGTTAATTAAATCAAATAGCGAACAATGTAAGTAATTTGCTACAGTGCTGTAACTTACACTTACATTATCCAACAAAATTGACAGAAAAATCTATAATTTCCATATTATCTATCCAATGTGTAATCAAAGGCGTGATAAATGAAGACATCCTCTACAATCATTCATGTAAAATGTGTATTTTAATTTTTCAGATATATTTGCAACATGCAGTAGGTGTAGTGTCTGTAATCAAATGTAAGAAAAATAAATTAAATTAAATGTAAAACCAATTAAATGTATGAAATGACAGAAACATCATGTTTAGCAGGCATTCATTTGCATCCAGCCTGTCTTGAGCATTTGACTGTAAATTCTCATCCACATCACAGTGAATGTACCTTTCGGTGAATCCAAGCTTGACGTTAGTCTGCATTGATGTTGTCTCCTGCCTCATCCATGACCAGCAGGAGGGTGACACGCCGATCGTACACCTTCCACCTCCAAGCTGAGAAACAAATCCCCAATAGTGTGGACGGAAGGAGAGTATCGGAAGGGGGCAGGTATCGAGTCACGAATCAGGGGTGGTCCCCGAAAAACATGCCTGAACCACCTCTGCATGGTGTAACCTGACATTGTCCCACACGGTGACATAGGTGACCCTTGACCTTGACAGGCTCCATTTCATTGAGGAACACAATGAAGTGTGCAGCCTCAGAGATACCACACATCTTCAGAGATACCACACACATCCTCAGAGATACCACACACATCCTCAGAGATACCACACACATCCTCAGAGATACCACACACATCTTCAGAGATACCACACACATCTTCAGAGATACCACACACATCTTCAGATACCACACACATCTTCAGAGATAGCACACACATCCTCAGAGATAGCACACACATCTTCAGAGATAGCACACACATCTTCAGAGATAGCACACACATCTTCAGAGATACCACACACATCTTCAGAGATACCACACACATCCTCAGAGATACCACACACATCCTCAGAGATACCACACACATCCTCAGAGATACCACACACATCTTCAGAGATACCACACACATCTTCAGAGATAGCACACACATCTTCAGAGATACCACACACATCTTCAGAGATACCACACACATCTTCAGAGATAGCACACACATCCTCAGAGATAGCACACACATCTTCAGAGATAGCACACACATCTTCAGAGATAGCACACACATCTTCAGAGATTCACACACATCTTCAGAGATACACACATCCTCAGAGACACACATCTTCAGAGATACCACACACATCTTCAGAGATACCACACACATCTTCAGAGATACCACACACCTCTTCAGAGATACCACACACCTCTTCAGAGATACCACACACATCTTCAGAGATACCACACACCTCTTCAGAGATACCACACACATCTTCAGAGATACCACACACCTCTTCAGAGATAGCACACACATCTTCAGAGATAGCACACACATATTCAGAGATACCACACACATCTTCAGAGATACCACACACATCTTCAGAGATACCACACACATCTTCAGAGATACCACACACATCTTCAGAGATACCACACACATCTTCAGAGATACCACACACATCTTCAGAGATACCACACACATCTTCAGAGGTACCACACACATCTTCAGAGATACCACACACATCTTCAGAGATAGCACACACATCTTCAGAGGTACCACACACATCTTCAGAGATACCACACACATCTTCAGAGATACCACACACATCTTCAGAGATACCACACACATCTTCAGAGATACCACACACATCTTCAGAGGTAGCACACACATCTTCAGAGATACCACACACATCTTCAGAGATAGCAGCACACATGGAGATGTTTCCTCCCACGTTGTTCAGGCACTTAGATGGACGCCCATTTGGCCGATGAGGTCCTGCCCAGGGCGCAGAGTTTTGGCCAGGTTGAAGCCCGCTAGGTCAAACCTGGTCAAGAACTACAGGAAACGTATGATCTCTGTAATTGCAAACAAAGGTTTCTGTACCAAATATTAAGTTCTGCTTTTCTGATGTATCAAATACTTATGTCAAACAATACAATGCAAATTAATTACTTAAAAATCATACAATGTGATCTTCTGGATTTTTGTTTTAGATTCCGTCTCTCATAGTTGAAGTGTACCTATGATAAACAATTACAGACCTCCACATGCTTTGTAAGTAGGAAAACCTGCAAAATCGGCAGTGTATCAAATACTTGTTCTCCCCATTGTACATATGAGATGAGTAATATAGGGTATGTAAACATAAAAGCGCATTGTTTAAAGTGGCTAGTGATACATGTATTACATAAAGATAGCAAGATGCAGTAGATGATATAGAGTACAGTATATACATTATATTAAGTGGCATTGTTTAAAGTGGCTAGTGATACATTTTTTATCAATTTCCATCCATTTCCATGATTAAAGTGAGCTAGTTGTGATAAAAATTACAGACCTCTACATGCTTTGTGAGTGTATCTCCCCACTGTATAGTTGTGATGGTTCCCAGCAACATCAAGCACCATCACCCTCTAAAAATACATTGCGGTTCTTATTTTAACAGTATAATACCAGTATGATATTGTGAAGTAGAAGGTGCATTAATAGTAACAGTAATACAGTATATAGTGCTGTACCCTGGACATACTCCGCCCTGCAGTTGTTTCACCCGGTCGTTGTTTCTCTGACTCTTCTAAAGGCAGGCTGATGGGTGGCAGGCTGATGGATGGTAGGCTGATGGAGGGCAGGCTGATGGGTGGCAGGCTGATGGATGGCAGGCTGATGGAGGGCAGGCTGATGGATGGCAGGCTGATGGATGATAGGCTGATGGATGGTAGGCTGATGGATGGTAGGCTGATGGATGGTAGGCTGATGGATGGTAGGCTGATGGATGGCAGGCTGATGGAGGGCAGGCTGATGGATGGCAGGCTGATGGATGGTAGGCTGATGGATGGTAGGCTGATGGATGGTAGGCTGATGGATGGTAGGCTGATGGGTGGCAGGCTGATGGATGGTAGGCTGATGGATGGCAGGCTGATGGGTGGCAGGCTGATGGATGGTAGGCTGATGGGTGGCAGGCTGATGGATGGCAGGCTGATGGGTGGCAGGCTGATGGATGGCAGGCTGATGGATGGTAGGCTGATGGATGGTAGGCTGATGGATACCACATTGGTAAAGGGTGGCATCGTTCTCCTCAATGGCCAGCTTTATATCAGACTGCCGCATGTTATTTCCTCTGGCCCTCACCCATTTCCTCTGGCCCTCACCCATTTCCCCTGGCCCTCACCCATTTCCCCTGGCCCTCACCCATTTCCCCTGGCCCTCACCCATCTCCCCTGGCCCTCACCCATTTCCACCACGGCCCTCACCCATTTCCCCTGGCCCTCACCCATTTCCCCTGGCCCTCACCCATTTCCCCTGGCCCTCACCCATTTCCCCTGGCCCTCACCCATTTCCACCACGGCCCTCACCCATTTCCCCTGGCCCTCACCCATTTCCCCTGGCCCTCACCCATTTCCCCTGGCCCTAACCCATTTCCCCTGGCCCTCACCCATTTCCCCTGGCCCTCACCCATTTCCACCACGGCCCTCACCCATTTCCCCTGGCCCTCACCCATTTCCCCTGGCCCTCACCCATTTCCCCTGGCCCTCACCCATTTCCCCTGGCCCTCACCCATTTCCCCTGGCCCTCACCCATTTCCCCTGGCCCTCACCCATTTCCACCACGGCCCACACCTGCTGGTCGGGCCGCACACGACCACGCCCACCATGGGGTCTTCTGTCTATTCTGAGGGTAGAACAGAGAATACTGTCAATAGATCACACTGTAACGTTTTGTGAATTTACACGCATTACAATATGTAATTGACTGTAAATATAATGGTAAGGAATCGTGCATATCCTGCAGACTTACCGCTTTTCTCGGCAAAATATTCTCATGATGGAATTTTTTCAGATTGGACGGAACTAATGTGTCAGCCTCTGCCATGTTAAGGTTTACCACCGGGTCAACGACGAAGGCCTACATTAGACACAACAGTTCCCTGCCATGTTAAGGCCTCTGTTTACCACCTGGTCAACGACGAAGGACTACATTAGACACAACAGTTCCCTGCCATGTTAAGGCCTCTGTTTACCACCTGGTCAACGACGAAGGACTACATTAGACACAACAGTTCCCTGCCATGTTAAGGCCTCTGTTTACCACCTGGTCAACGACGAAGGCCCGTACTACATTTGACACAACAGTTCCCTGCCATCTGCCTCCATCTCTCTGACGTCTACCTCGTTGATGGGGCCCAACTCTCTGACCTCTTTGATGGGGCCCATGTCCACCTCTCTGACCTCGTTGATGGGGACCATGTCCACCTCTCTGACCTCTTTGATGGGGCCCATGTCCACCTCTCTGACCTCTTTGATGGGGCCCATGTCCACCTCTCTGACCTCTTTGATGGGGCCCATGTCCACCTCTCTGACCTCGTTGATGGGGACCATGTCCACCTCTCTGACCTCTTTGATGGGGCCCATGTCCACCTCTCTGACCTCTGGGGACCTCTGACCTCTTTGATGGGGACCATGTCCACCTCTCTGACCTCTTTGATGGGGCCCATGTCCACCTCTCTGACCTCTTTGATGGGGCCCATGTCCACCTCTCTGACCTCTTTGATGGGGCCCATGTCCACCTCTCTGACCTCTTTGATGGGGCCCATGTCCACCTCTCTGACCTCGTTGATGGGGCCCATGTCCACCTCTCTGACCTCGTTGATGGGGCCCACCTCTCTGACCTCGTTGATGGGGCCCATGTCCACCTCTCTGACCTCGTTGATGGGGCCCATGTCCACCTCTCTGACCTCTTTGGTGGGGCCCATGTCCACCTCTCTGACCTCTTTGATGGGGCCCATGTCCACCTCTCTGACCTCTTTGATGGGGCCCATGTCCACCTCTCTGACCTCTTTGATGGGGCCCATGTCCACCTCTCTGACCTCGTTGATGGGGCCCATGTCCACCTCTCTGACCTCGTTGATGGGGCCCACCTCTCTGACCTCGTTGATGGGGCCCATGTCCACCTCTCTGACCTCGTTGATGGGGCCCATGTCCACCTCTCTGACCTCTTTGATGGGGCCCATGTCCACCTCTCTGACCTCGTTGATGGGGCCCACCTCTCTGACCTCTTTGGTGGGGCCCATGTCCACCTCTCTGACCTCGTTGATGGGGCTCACCTCTCTGACCTCTTTGGTGGGGCCCATGTCCACCTCTCTGACCTCGTTGATGGGGCCCACCTCTCTGACCTCTTTGGTGGGGCCCATGTCCACCTCTCTGACCTCGTTGATGGGGCCCACCTCTCTGACCTCTTTGGTGGGGCCCATGTCCACCTCTCTCACCTCGTTGATGGGGCCCACACTCTCTGACCTCTTTGGTGGGACCCATGTCCACCTCTCTGACCTCGTTGATGGGGCCCACCTCTCTGACCTCTTTGATGGGGCCCACCTCTCTGACCTCTTTGATGGGGCCCACCTCTCTGACCTCTTTGATGGGGACCATGTCCACCTCTCTGACCTCTTTGAAGGGGCCCACCTCTCTGACCTCTTTGATGGGGACCATGTCCACCTCTCTGACCTCTTTGATGGGGACCATGTCCACCTCTCTGACCTCTTTGATGGGGCCCACCTCTCTGACCTCTTTGATGGGGCCCATGTCCACCTCTCTGACCTCTTTGATGGGACCCAACCTCTCTGACCTCTTTGATGTCCACCTCTCTGACCTCGTTGATGGGGCCCATGTCCACCTCTCTGACCTCTTTGATGGGGCCCATGTCCACCTCTCTGACCTCGTTGATGGGGCCCACCTCTCTGACCTCTTTGGTGGGGCCCATGTCCACCTCTCTCACCTCGTTGATGGGGCCCACCTCTCTGACCTCTTTGATGGGGCCCACCTCTCTGACCTCTTTGATGGGGACCATGTCCACCTCTCTGACCTCTTTGATGGGGCCCACCTCTCTGACCTCTTTGATGGGGACCATGTCCACCTCTCTGACCTCTTTGATGGGGACCATGTCCACCTCTCTGACCTCTTTGATGGGGCCCACCTCTCTGACCTCTTTGATGGGGCCCATGTCCACCTCTCTGACCTCTTTGATGGGACCCAACCTCTCTGACCTCTTTGATGTCCACCTCTCTGACCTCTTTGATGGGGCCCATGTCCACCTCTCTGACCTCTTTGATGGGGCCCATGTCCACCTCTCTGACCTCTTTGATGGGGCCCATGTCCACCTCTCTGACCTCTTTGATGGGGCCCATGTCCACCTCTCTGACCTCGTTGATGGGGCCCATGTCCACCTCTCTGACCTCTTTGATGGGGCCCATGTCCACCTCTCTGACCTCTTTGATGGGGCCCATGTCAACCTCTCTGACTTATGACCAGGGCCCATGACCACCTCTCTGATGGGGCCCATGCCCACGTCTCTGATGGGGCCCTTGTCCAGGGTCTCTTTAGTTTCTTCCCCTCCCTTGATGTCTATCTGCTCAGTGTTGAAATAATTTGTAAGTCTTCACACCCACTTTTATATGCTGACCAATTGTGGTGACCACTATGTGAAATTATTTAGCAATAAAAAAATGTAACCTTTATTTAACTTGGCAGGTCAGTTAAGAACAAATTCTTATTTTCAATGACGGCCTCGGAACAGTGGGTTAACTAGCCTTCACTAGAGTCTTTGTAGCCTCCAAGCCTCCACTACAGACTCTGTAGTTTCCACTAGAGGCTATGTAGCCTCTACTAGAGACTCTGTCTACAGTCTATGTAGCCTCCTAGCCTCCACTAGACACTATAAGGTGCACTACTTTATGGGGAATAAGGTGCACTACTTATGACCAGGGCCAATGGGGAATAGGGTGCACTACTTATGACCAGGGCCAATGGGGAATAGGGTGCACTACTTATGACCAGGGCCAATGGGGAATAGGGTGCACTACTTATGACCAGGGCCAATGGGGAATAGGGTGCACTACTTATGACCAGGGCCAATGGGGAATAGGGTGCACTACTTATGACCAGGACCAATGGGGAATAGGGTGCACTACTTATGACCAGGGTCAATGGGGAATAGGGTGCACTACTTATGACCAGGGCCAATGGGGAATAGGGTGCACTACTTATGACCAGGGCCAATGGGGAATAGGGTGCACTACTTATGACCAGGGCCAATGGGGAATAGGGTGCACTACTTATGACCAGGGTCAATGGGGAATAGAGTTCACTACTTATGACCAGGGCCAATGGGGAATAGGGTTCACTACTTATGACCAGGGCCAATGGGGAATAGGGTGCACTACTTATGACCAGGGCCAATGGGGAATAGGGTGCACTACTTATGACCAGGGCCAATGGGGAATAGGGTGCACTACTTATGACCAGGGCCAATGGGGAATAGGGTTCACTACTTATGACCAGGGCCAATGGGGAATAGGGTTCACTACTTATGACCAGGGCCAATGGGGAATAGGGTTCACTACTTATGACCAGGGCCAATGGGGAATAGGGTTCACTACTTATGACCAGGGCCAATGGGGAATAAGATGCCATTTGGGATGTTAATGTTTTTCGTTGTATTTTTTGTCCATGTACGATATTTTCTATACATTAACATCTCTGATATTTGAACTATAGGCTACAGTAGAACCTCTCTGATATTTGATCTATAGGCTACAGTAGAACCTCTCTGATATTTTATCTATAGACTACAGTAGAACCTCTCTGATATTTGAACTATAGGCTACAGTAGAACCTCTCTGATATTTGATCTATAGGCTACAGTAGAACCTCTCTGATATTTGATCTATAGGCTACAGTAGAACCTCTCTGATATTTTATCTATAGGCTGCAGTAGAACCTCTCTGATATTTTATCTATAGGCTACAGTAGAACCTCTCTGATATTTGAACTATAGGCTACAGTAGAACCTCTCTGATATTTCAACTATAGACTACAGTAGAACCTCTCTGATATTTGAACTATAGGCTACAGTAGAATCTCTCTGATATTTGAACTATAGGCTACAGTAGAACCTCTCTGATATTTGAACTATAGGCTACAGTAGAACCTCTCTGATATTTTATCTATAGGCTACAGTAAAACCTCTCTGATATTTGAACTATAGGCTACAGTAGAACCTCTCTGATATTTTATCTATAGGCTACAGTAGAACCTCTCTGATATTTTATCTATAGGCTACAGTAGAACCTCTCTGATATTTGAACTATAGGCTACAGTAGAACCTCTCTGATATTTGAACTATAGGCTACAGTAGAACCTCTGATATTTGATCTATAGGCTACAGTAGAATCTCTCTGATATTTTATATATAGGCTACAGTAGAACCTCTCTGATATTTGATCTATAGGCTACAGTAGAACCTCTCTGATATTTTATATATAGGCTGCAGTAGAACCTCTCTGATATTTTATCTATAGGCTACAGTAGAACCTCTCTGATATTTGAACTATAGGCTACAGTAGAACCTCTCTGATATTTCAACTATAGACTACAGTAGAACCTCTCTGATATTTCAACTATAGACTACAGTAGAACCTCTCTGATATTTGAACTATAGGCTACAGTAGAACCTCTGATATTTTATCTATAGGCTACAGTAGAACCTCTCTGATATTTGAACTATAGGCTACAGTAGAACCTCTGATATTTTATCTATAGGCTACAGTAGAACCTCTGATATTTTATCTATAGGCTACAGTAGAACCTCTCTGATATTTGAACTATAGGCTACAGTAGAACCTCTCTGATATTTTATCTATAGGCTACAGTAGAACCTCTCTGATATTTGAACTATAGGCTACAGTAGAACCTCTGATATTTGATCTATAGGCTACAGTAGAATCTCTCTGATATTTTATATATAGGCTACAGTAGAACCTCTCTGATATTTGATCTATAGGCTACAGTAGAACCTCTCTGATATTTTATATATAGGCTGCAGTAGAACCTCTCTGATATTTTATCTATAGGCTACAGTAGAACCTCTCTGATATTTGAACTATAGGCTACAGTAGAACCTCTCTGATATTTCAACTATAGACTACAGTAGAACCTCTCTGATATTTCAACTATAGACTACAGTAGAACCTCTCTGATATTTGAACTATAGGCTACAGTAGAACCTCTGATATTTTATCTATAGGCTACAGTAGAACCTCTCTGATATTTGATCTATAGGCTACAGTAGAACCTCTGATATTTGATCTATAGGCTACAGTAGAACCTCTGATATTTTATCTATAGGCTACAGTAGAACCTCTCTGATATTTGAACTATAGGCTACAGTAGAACCTCTCTGATATTTTATCTATAGGCTACAGTAGAACCTCTCTGATATTTGAACTATAGGCTACAGTAGAACCTCTCTGATATTTGATCTATAGGCTACAGTAGAATCTCTCTGATATTTTATATATAGGCTACAGTAGAACCTCTCTGATATTTAAACTATAGGCTACAGTAGAACCTCTCTGATATTTGAACTATAGGCTACAGTAGAACCTCTCTGATATTTTATCTATAGGCTACAGTAGAACCTCTCTGATATTTGAACTATAGGCTACAGTAGAACCTCTCTGATATTTGATCTATAGGCTACAGTAGAACCTCTCTGATATTTTATCTATAGGCTACAGTAGAACCTCTCTGATATTTGAACTATAGGCTACAGTATAACCTCTCTGATATTTTATCTATAGGCTACAGTAGAACCTCTCTGATATTTGAACTATAGGCTACAGTAGAACCTCTCTGATATTTGATCTATAGGCTACAGTAGAACCTCTCTGATATTTTATTTATAGGCTACAGTAGAACCTCTCTGATATTTTATATATAGGCTACAGTAGAACCTCTCTGATATTTTATCTATAGGCTACAGTAGAACCTCTCTGATATTTTATCTATAGGCTACAGTAGAACCTCTCTGATATTTTATCTATAGGCTACAGTAGAACCTCTGATATTTTATCTATAGGCTACAGTAGAACCTCTCTGATATTTTATCTATAGACTACAGTAGAACCTCTCTGATATTTTATCTATGGGCTACAGTAGAACCTCTCTGATATGTTATCTATAGGCTACAGTAGAACCTCTCTGATATTTTATATATAGGCTACAGTAGAACCTCTCTGATATTTTATCTATAGGCTACAGTAGAACCTCTCTGATATTTTATCTATAGGCTACAGTAGAACCCCTCTGATATTTCAACTATAAACCAAAGTAGGAGTTGTTTTGATTTTTGCTGTTTCATCTCATTCCCTATATAGTGCACTGCTTACAACCAGAACCCTGTGGCATTACATTGAGCCTGGTCAAACAGAGGGCACTATATAGGGAATAGGGTGCCGGACCTTGTCAAACAGAAGGCACTATATAGGGAATAGGGTGCCATTTGGGCCACAGAAGTGTGTATAGTTCAGACTTGTACTGTGTGTGTGTGTGTGTGTGTGTGTGTGTGTGTGTGTGTGTGTGTGTGTGTGTGTGTGTGTGTGTGTGTGTGTGTGTGTGTGTGTGTGTGTGTGTGTGTGTGTGTGTGTGTGTGTGTGTGTGTGTGTGTGTGTGTGTGTGTGTGTGATGCTCCTCAGAGGTGGAAGGGGAGAATCATCCCCCTCAGTGAATTTCATAAAATAAAATAGTGGAACATAAAAAAGGGTTATCCTATTAAGATAAAACTATACGAAATATATTAACGTTACCAAGTAATTGATTAAAACACACTGTTTTGCAATGAAGGTCTACAGTAGCCTCAACAGCACTCTGTAGGGTAGCACCATGGTGTAGCCAAAGGACAGTTAGCTTCCTTGGGTATTGTGGAGTACAGCAGGTCAGCCACCAGGGGGAGACTCATCGAGGCCTGGTAACAGGATGGAGTATACGTCGCGAGGCAATGGCTCCATCTGCGGGACGTGCCAGGTCTCGATGGGCTCTCCAGCCAGGACTAATTGGGGCTGATTGGGAGCTGGTGAGTAATTGCTCACCAGTTGTGCAAGGCCCATAAAGCTGCCAGAAGAGGAGCACACAGGGAGTGGGGTAAGAAAGGACTCCCGTGTTATTGTGGACAGTTGCAGAGGTAACAGGGAGTTCAGTTTTGTGACCGACAGGATACAGCCAGAAGACGGAACCCAGAAGACGGAACCCAGAAGACGGAACCCAGAAGACGGCGTCCCGGAGAGGATCTCATAGGGGAGACATATCCTTTTCTTGTTGATTTATTATTGAAATAAGTACCCTTGAAACGGAGATAATCCTTCTCTGTCCGTGTCTGATCTGTGGAAAACGTCTTGACCAAACCCCCTGGTCTGCCACAGTATATTAACTTCAATACAAAACCTAGGAGGCTCATCTTTCTCAAAACCTTCCATAGACTTACACTCTCTTGGCCATCGAGTAGCCTAATAATTTATGTCATTGCAGACTGCCATTTGATACATTAAATATGTTGAAATCACTGGAGTCACACATGATTTAATTCAGTGATTTAAATAGTGACCCCGTCCAACAGTAGCCTATTCCAGCAGTCTATTGGGGAACGCAAGCGCTTCTTACCTCAAAATCGCCTCGCTATTCATTTTGAATAAATGAGTCTGTTCATTTTGAACTATGCAAGTTGCTACATCGGTCAGTTCACATCTTACCTACATCTTGTAGGTCTCCTCTAAGGTCAGGGCGTGACACTTGTAGGTCTCCTCTAAGGTCAGGGCGTGACACTTGTAGGTCTCCTCTAAGGTCAGGGCGTGACACTTGTAGGTCTCCTCTAAGGTCAGGGCGTGACACTTGTAGGTCTCCTCTAAGGTCAGGGCGTGACACTTGTAGGTCTCCTCTAAGGTCAGGGCGTGACACTTGTAGGTCTCCTCTAAGGTCAGGGCGTGACACTTGTAGGTCTCCTCTAAGGTCAGGGCGTGACACTTGTAGGTCTCCTCTAAGGTCAGGGCGTGACACTTGTAGGTCTCCTCTAAGGTCAGGGCGTGACACTTGGCACATCTAGCCACTGGGATTGTTGTCCATTCTTCAAGGCAAAGCTGCTCCAGCTCCTTCAAGTTGGATGGGTTCCGCTGGTGAACAGCAATCTTTAATTAAGTCAAACCACAGATTCTCAATTGGATTGAGGTCTGGGCTTTGACTTGGCCATTCTAAGACATTTAAATGATTCCCCATAAACCACTCGAATGTTGCTTTAGCAGTATGGTCATTGTCCTGCTGGAAGGTGAACCTCTGTCCCAGTATCAAATTACTGTAAGACTGAAACAGGTTTCCCTCAAGAATTTCCCTGTATTTAGTGCCATCCATCATTCCTTCAAATCTGACCAGTGTCCCAGTCCCTGCTGATGAAAAACATCCCCACAGTGTGATGCTGTCACCACCATGCTGGTGGTTCTTAGGGTGATGAGAGGTGTTTGGTTTGCGCCAGACATGGCATTTTCCTTGATAGCCAAAAAGCTCAAATTGAGTCTCATCTGACCAGAGTACCTTCTTCCATACAGTTGAAGTCGGAAGTTTACATACACTTGGTCATTAAAACTCGTTTTTTCAACCACTCCACACATTTCTTGTTAACAAACTATAGTTTTGGCAAGTCGGTTAGGACATCTACTTTGTGCATGACACAAGTCATTTTTCCAACAACTGTTTACAGACAGATTATTTCACTTATAACTCACTGTATCACTATTCCAGTTGGTCAGAAGTTTACATACACTAAGTTGACTGCCTTTAAACAGCTTGGAAAATTCCAGAAAAATATTAGAAGCTTTAGAAGCTTCTGATAGGCTAATTGACATAATTTGGGTCAATTGGAATTGGACCTGTGGATGTATTTCAAGGCCTACCTTCAAACTAAGTGCCTCTTTGCTTGACATCGTGGGAAACTCAAAAGAAATCAACCAAGAACTCAGAAAATAATTGTTGAACTTCACAAGTCTGGTTGATCCTTGGGAACAATTTCCAAATGCCACATTCATCTTTACAAACAATAGTATGCAAGTATAAACGCCATGGGACCAAAAATGTAACTGTTGTAACTGTTTAATAATGACAATTGTTTTGGGAAGAAAAAGGGGGAAGCCGAAGAACACATCCCAACCGTGAAGCATGGGGTGGCAGCATCATGTTGTGGGGGTGCTTTGCTGCAGGAGGGCTAGTGCACATCACAAAATAGATGGCATCATGAGGAAAGGAAAATTATGTGGATCATCTCAAGACATCAGTCAAGAAGTTAAAACTTGGTCGCAAATGGGTCTTCCAAATGGACAATGACCCCAAGCAGACTTCCAAAGATGTGACAAAATGGTTTAAGGACAACAAAGTCAAGGTATTGGAATGGCCATCACAAAGCCCTGACCTCAATCTCATAGAAAATTTGTGGGCAGAACTGAAAAAGCGTGTGCGATCAAGGAGGCCTACAAACCTGACTCCATTACTCGTTACTCTCTGTCAGGGGGAATGGGCCAAAATTCACCCAATTTATTTTGTGAAGCTTGTGAAAGGCTACCCGAATCATTTGACCCAAGTTAAACAATTTAAGTGAATACATTACGTGGTAAACCCGTGGGGTGTTGTGTTTGTGTGCACAGAGACAGGGAGGTTCTATCAGAAAACACACCTTTACTTGGCATCATAAAATAAACATAACAAAATAACTTCTGGTTGGCTCGGTCCTTCTTCAGGGCCGCCTCCTCCTAATCAGTTCCGTACCCCGGGAGCTTCGCGCCCTGCCCCTCTTTTCCTCCCCTGCAGTGTTCCGTTTATGTGGCCTGCACGGCTGGTTGGCACTCTCCCCTAATTGCTGCCATAAACGTCGGCGTCTCCATTCCGGGTACTCCCAGCAGAGGGAGCCAACGTACCTGGCACGTACCTCCCCTCTATCACCAACCCCCGGGGTAGACCTCCCAGGATAGCACAATTATTGTGTTTCTCCTTGCAGGGGATTAGACAGATGAACTGTCCAAGCCTCCAAACCAGAACCAGAGACACTTGTCCTTTTTAATAATGTAAACTCTTATTGGCTTCCTGTATCTGTGAACCCTTAGAACACAGTCCATTGTACAAAATAAGTCATCCCCAAGTGAGGGACATCATGAAGATGAACCTCCAACACTCAAAAGCTTGTTGGGTACATGAAGGCTCATGACAGTCACATTTTGTTTTGTTCCAGACCCTCACTGAATGAAGGCTGAATGAAGACTGAATGAAGGATCATGTTCCAGACCCTCACTGAATGAAGGTTGAATGAAGACTGAATGAAGGATCATGTTCCAGGCCCTTACTGAATGAAGGCTGAATGAAGGCTCACGTTCCAGACCCTTACTAAACTAACTAACCTCCTGAGAGGGTGATGTTGCTGAATAACCTCCTGACTAACCTCCTGAGAGGGTGATGTTGCTGAATAACCTCCTGACTAACCTCCTGAGAGGGTGATGTTGCTGAATAACCTCCTGACTAACCTCCTGAGAGGGTGATGTTCCTGACTAACCTCCTGAGAGGGTGATGTTGCGGAATAACCTCCTGACTAACCTCCTGAGAGGGTGATGTTGCTGAATAACCTCCTGACTAATTTCCTGAGAGGGTGATGTTGCTGAATAACCTCCTGACTAACCTCCTGAGAGGGTGATGTTGCTGACTAACCTCCTGAGAGGGTGATGTTGCTGAATAACCTCCTGACTAACCTCCTGAGAGGGTGATGTTCCTGACTAACCTCCTGAGAGGGTGATGTTGCTGAATAACCTCCTGAGAGGGTGATGTTGCGGAATAACCTCCTGACTAACCTCCTGAGAGGGTGATGTTGCTGAATAAACTCCTGACTAACCTCCTGAGTGGGTGATGTTTCTGAATAACCTCCAGAGAGGGTGATGTTGCTGAATAACCTCCTGAGAGGGTGATGTTGCTGAATAACCTCCTGAGAGGGTGATGTTGCTGACTAACCTCCTGAGAGGGTGATGTTGCTGAATAAACTTCTGACTAACCTCCTGAGAGGGTGATGTTGCTGAATAACCTCCTGAGAGGTTGATGTTGCTGAATAACCTCCTGAGAGGGTGATGTTGCTGACTAATCTCCTGAGAGGGTGATGTTGCTGAATAAACTCCTGACTAACCTCCTGAGAGGGTGATGTTGCTGAATAACCTCCTGAGAGGGTGATGTTGCTGAATAACCTCCTGACTAATCTCCTGAGAGGGCGATCTTCCTGACTAACCTCCTGAGAGGGTGATGTTGCTGAATAACCTCCTGACTAACCTCATGAGAGGGTGATGTTGCTGAATAACCTCCTGAGAGGGTGATGTTGCTGAATAACCTCCTGACTAACCTCCTGAGAGGGTGATGTTGCTGAATAACCTCCTGAGAGGGTGATGTTGCTGAATAACCTCCTGACTAACCTCCTGAGAGGGTGATGTTGCTGACTAACCTCCTGAGAGGGTGATGTTGCTGAATAACCTCCTGAGAGGGTGATGTTGCTGACTAACCTCCTGACTAACCTCCTGAGAGGGTGATGTTGCTGAATAACCTCCTGACTAACCTCCTGAGAGGGTGATGTTGCTGAATAACCTCCTGACTAACCTCCTGAGAGGGTGATGTTGCTGAATAACCTCCTGACTAACCTCCTGAGAGGGTGATGTTGCTGAATAACCTCCTGACTAACCTCCTGAGAGGGTGATGTTCCTGACTAACCTCCTGAGAGGGTGATGATGCGGAATAACCTCCTGACTAACCTCCTGAGAGGGTGATGTTGCTGAATAACCTCCTGACTAACCTCCTGAGAGGGTGATGTTGCTGAATAACCTCCTGACTAACCTCCTGAGAGGGTGATGTTCCTGACTAACCTCCTGAAAGGGTGATGTTGCGGAATAACCTCCTGACTAACCTCCTGAGAGGGTGATGTTGCTGAATAAACTCCTGACTAACCTCCTGAGTGGGTGATGTTTCTGAATAACCTCCAGAGAGGGTGATGTTGCTGAATAACCTCCTGAGAGGGTGATGTTGCTGAATAACCTCCTGAGAGGGTGATGTTGCTGACTAACCTCCTGAGAGGGTGATGTTGCTGAATAAACTTCTGACTAACCTCCTGAGAGGGTGATGTTGCTGAATAACCTCCTGAGAGGTTGATGTTGCTGAATAACCTCCTGAGAGGGTGATGTTGCTGACTAATCTCCTGAGAGGGTGATGTTGCTGAATAAACTCCTGACTAACCTCCTGAGAGGGTGATGTTGCTGAATAACCTCCTGAGAGGGTGATGTTGCTGAATAACCTCCTGACTAATCTCCTGAGAGGGCGATCTTCCTGACTAACCTCCTGAGAGGGTGATGTTGCTGAATAACCTCCTGACTAACCTCATGAGAGGGTGATGTTGCTGAATAACCTCCTGAGAGGGTGATGTTTCTGAATAACCTCCTGACTAACCTCCAGAGAGGGTGATGTTGCTGAATAACCTCCTGAGAGGGTGATGTTGCTGAATAACCTCCTGACTAACCTCCTGAGAGGGTGATGTTGCTGACTAACCTCCTGAGAGGGTGATGTTGCTGAATAACCTCCTGAGAGGGTGATGTTGCTGACTAACCTCCTGACTAACCTCCTGAGAGGGTGATGTTGCTGAATAACCTCCTGACTAACCTCCTGAGAGGGTGATGTTGCTGAATAACCTCCTGACTAACCTCCTGAGAGGGTGATGTTGCTGACTAACCTCCTGAGAGGGTGATGTTGCTGAATAACCTCCTGACTAACCTCCTGAGAGGGTGATGTTCCTGACTAACCTCCTGAGAGGGTGATGTTGCTGAATAACCTCCTGAGAGGGTGATGTTGCGGAATAACCTCCTGACTAACCTCCTGAGAGGGTGATGTTGCTGAATAAACTCCTGACTAACCTCCTGAGTGGGTGATGTTTCTGAATAACCTCCAGAGAGGGTGATGTTGCTGAATAACCTCCTGAGAGGGTGATGTTGCTGAATAACCTCCTGAGAGGGTGATGTTGCTGACTAACCTCCTGAGAGGGTGATGTTGCTGAATAAACTTCTGACTAACCTCCTGAGAGGGTGATGTTGCTGAATAACCTCCTGAGAGGTTGATGTTGCTGAATAACCTCCTGAGAGGGTGATGTTGCTGACTAATCTCCTGAGAGGGTGATGTTGCTGAATAAACTCCTGACTAACCTCCTGAGAGGGTGATGTTGCTGAATAACCTCCTGAGAGGGTGATGTTCCTGTTGGTCGGGAGGTTCCCAGCTTCTTTACATCTGTCCGGGTGATGTGGTGGGATGTGCTTCACCCTGAGAAGAACAGAGCGGAAACATAAAGGGGGAATTAACCTCACTGCTCAAATGTCAGTGTTGGTTCAAGCTACTGAGAACCCCCACTACCTTTATTAATGTGCAATGGTTTCGTAAACAGTTTTGCATATTCATAGGCTTGATCAAGTTGTAGGCATTGTATGTAATCAGCTACACTCCTTGTGGTGGTGGAAAATGGTGTTTCATTAACACACATCTTTCTGCTTTTTCCCTCCTTCGATATTAAATCGAGTTCTGGAGAAAATCGACGCCTTGTAGCAGAATGTTTTCACGTACTAACCGGTCCACGGGGAATACCGATATATAGACGGCTGCATACGATGCCTTCGGATGGTAAAATGGAACAATGAGATCTCCATCTGGATTGACTGATGTAATAATGGTCAAATAAATTGGCTGGCTAACATGCCGAGACTGAACAGAACACAGCTGGTTAGCTGCATTTTCAACCTTTTTAAATCACATGTGAGATGAAGAGGTGTTCATAGATGTGTTATTAGCTGACTAGGAAGTTCCTCAATTCAGGGTAAAAATTAATAAAAATCAGTCTTCACAAATGACACATTGCTGACTTTACAATGATTTAGTTTAGTTGTTCATCTCTTAACAGCTGATATGCAGGAAGAGGTCGCCTGCCAGCTAGTTTTTGGATCCGATGCCAATTTAGCTTGACTAGCGAGCTGATAAAAAGCACTGACTCGACATCTGAATTAAAAATTCACATGAAAGTAATTTGTTGAGCATTTAAACAACTTGGTAAATAAATAAACATACATTTCAAAGTTATTCGCTATATTCGCTCTGGAACATTTTCTCCCAAGCGGGGACCTTAATTCAGACATTGATATGATTATTTCCGCTACTTGTCGCAAGGTGTTATGGGATAGCCTCCCCGGTGGAGGAAACATCGACGAGGCCTTCAAAATCAATAAATTAACGACACCTTAAATCAGCAGTTTAATTGGGATTAAAAAACGCCAATTCTGACATATATTGCCTTGAAATTCTGCCTTTTATCGTTGTCGATTGGGACACAACTGTCTGACTTGATTTAGGTTTAGTTCAGCCGCCCTGTTGCACTGATCCAACATGACACTATAGTGCAGCGATCATCCACAGCCTGTTTTCTCCACCGCAGTAAACTACATTTACGTCTAAAAAAATCCAGGGGAGGGACAAAATAAGGTTTGCATGTAATCTTTTGCGCATTATTTTCCTGTTTTAAATCCAACCGGATGTCTAGCCAGTCTCAACTAGAGCTAGAGCTAGCCGTACCACCCTCTCAGGTCCTAGAGCCGTACCACCCTCTCAGGTCCTAGAGCCGTACCATCCTCTCAGGTCCTAGAGCCGTACCACCCTCTCAGGTCCTAGAGCCGTACCACCCTCTCAGGTCCTAGAGCTGTACCACCTCTCAGGTCCTAGAGCCGTACCACCCTCTCAGGTCCTAGAGCCGTACCATCCTCTCAGGTCCTAGAGCCGTACCATCCTCTCAGGTCCTAGAGCCGTACCATCCTCTCAGGTCCTAGAGCCGTACCATCCTCTCAGGTCCTAGAGCCGCACCATCCTCTCAGGTCCTAGAGCCGTACCATCTCTCAGGTCCTAGAGCTGTACCACCTCTCAGGTCCTAGAGCCGTACCATCCTCTCAGGTCCTAGAGCTGTACCATCTCTCAGGTCCTAGAGCTGTACCACCTCTCAGGTCCTAGAGCCGTACCATCCTCTCAGGTCCTAGAGCCGTACCATCCTCTAAGGTCCTAGAGCCGTACCACCCTCTCAGGTCCTAGAGCCGTACCATCCTCTAAGGTCCTACCATCCTCTCAGGTCCTAGAGCCGTACCATCCTCTCAGGTCCTAGAGCCGTACCATCCTCTCAGGTCCTAGAGCCATACCACCCTCTCAGGTCCTAGAGCCGTACCACCCTCTCAGGTCCTAGAGCCGTACCATCCTCTCAGGTCCTAGAGCCGTACCACCCTCTCAGGTCCTAGAGCCGTACCATCCTCTAAGGTCCTAGAGCCGTACCACCCTCTCAGGTCCTAGAGCCGTACCATCCTCTCAGGTCCTAGAGCCGTACCACCCTCTCAGGTCCTAGAGCCGTACCATCCTCTCAGGTCCTAGAGCTGTACCATCCTCTCAGGTCCGAGAGCCGTACCATCCTCTCAGGTCCTAGAGCTGTACCATCCTCTCAGGTCCTAGAGCCGTACCATCCTCTCAGGTCCTAGAGCCGTACCATCCTCTCAGGTCCTAGAACCCGAGAAGGGACATGTAGAGAACTAAAAGAAGGAAGAAGTGGGTGTTTTGTTTGTTTTGATAATGTACTATTTTATGAGGGTGGATGGATTAATTTAGTATCACTTTAGTATCACATTTAGTATCACTATTATGTTTGGAGTTACAGTGGGGCAAAAAAGTAGTTATTTAATTTGCAAATAAATTCATTAAAAATCCTACAATGTGATTTTCTGGAGTGTTTCCCCCTCATTTTGTCTGTCATAGTTGAAGTGTACCTATGATGAAAATTACAGGCCTCTCTCATCGTTTTAAGTGGGAGAACTTGCACAATTAGTGACTGACTAAATACTTTTTTTTGCCCCACTGTATATATTTTATTGACTTTTTTTGTATCAAACCGTCCAGTTGGTGGCAGCAAAGCACCTTTTTGTGTGTAGTCCGCCATAAAACCCACAGAAGAAGAAGACACTTTCCGTTCATCGGATCGTTGTTTACATCAAACGGAGAGTTACAGAGGAAGTATCTTTTATAAAGTTGAATGAAATGGATTGTAATCTTATTGCTACATCTGTGAAGTTATAAGAAGAATGGAAAAGCGGATTGAAAACATTATACAGTTCTATCTCTGCAGTCTTCTACCTATGATGCCCGTAGTATTGGTTTGGTATCGGTAACTACCGGTACAATCAGCGGCCACTTGTCTGCATTTTCAATACTATTTTTACAATCGTATCTATTTTAAAGTAACTATCTCTTATATTCGTGCTTTGTTGTATGTTGTAAGACGTCTGTGAAGTTGTGAAATCGTGTGAAGGTGATGCAGGCTACAGTTCAGTAACTTTAACATGCTACTGGACAGTAGTTTATTTTCGGTTCCAGTGTTTAACACAGTTTTATTCAACATGTATCAGTCATGGATTAGCTAATACATGTATTATGTGATCTAGTTTAATGGTGTGATAATCGCGATATTTGACTTGCATTTCAATCTACACATGAATATGGTTCTGCAATGTTAGGTCGGCTATTCTGTTCTCTTGACATTCTGCAAGCATGAAGACTTTACACTAATGGAAGATGTGCATTGTGTTAATCATGAAGACTTTACACTAATGGAAGATGTGCATTGTGTTAATCATGAAGACTTTACACTAATGGAAGATGTGCATTGTGTTAATCATGAAGACTTTACACTAATGGAAGATGTGCATTGTGTTAATCATGAAGACTTTACACTAATGGAATATGTGCATTGTGTTAATCATGAAGACTTTACACTAATGGAAGATGTGCATTGTGTTAATCATGAAGACTTTACACTAATGGAAGATGTGCATTGTGTTAATCATGAAGACTTTACACTAATGGAAGATGTGCATTGTGTTAATCATGAAGACTTTACACTAATGGAAGATGTGCATTGTGTTAATCATGAAGACTTTACACTAATGGAAGATGTGCATTGTGTTAATCATGAAGACTTTACACTAATGGAAGATGTGCATTGTGTTAATCATGAAGACTTTACACTAATGGAAGATGTGCATTGTGTTAATCATGAAGACTTTACACTAATGGAAGATGTGCATTGTGTTAATCATGAAGACTTTACACTAATGGAAGATGTGCATTGTGTTAATCATGAAGACTTTACACTAATGGAAGATGTGCATTGTGTTAATCATGAAGACTTTACACTAATGGAAGATGTGCATTGTGTTAATCATGAAGACTTTACACTAATGGAAGATGTGCATTGTGTTAATCATGAAGACTTTACACTAATGGAAGATGTGCATTGTGTTAATCATGAAGACTTTACACTAATGGAAGATGTGCATTGTGTTAATCATGAAGACTTTACACTAATGGAAGATGTGCATTGTGTTAATCATGAAGACTTTACACTAATGGAAGATGTGCATTGTGTTAATCATGAAGACTTTACACTAATGGAATATGTGCATTGTGTTAATCATGAAGACTTTACACTAATGGAAGATGTGCATTGTGTTAATCATGAAGACTTTACACTAATGGAAGATGTGCATTGTGTTAATCATGAAGACTTTACACTAATGGAATATGTGCATTGTGTTAATCATGAAGACTTTACACTAATGGAAGATGTGCATTGTGTTAATCATGAAGACTTTACACTAATGGAAGATGTGCATTGTGTTAATCATGAAGACTTTACACTAATGGAAGATATGCATTGTGTTAATCATGAAGACTTTACACTAATGGAATATGTGCATTGTGTTAATCATGAAGACTTTACACTAATGGAAGATGTGCATTGTGTTAATCATGAAGACTTTACACTAATGGAAGATGTGCATTGTGTTAATCATGAAGACTTTACACTAATGGAAGATGTGCATTGTGTTAATCATGAAGACTTTACACTAATGGAAGATGTGCATTGTGTTAATCATGAAGACTTTACACTAATGGAAGATGTGCATTGTGTTAATCATGAAGACTTTACACTAATGGAAGATGTGCATTGTGTTAATCATGAAGACTTTACACTAATGGAATATGTGCATTGTGTTAATCATGAAGACTTTACACTAATGGAAGATGTGCATTGTGTTAATCATGAAGACTTTACACTAATGGAAGATGTGCATTGTGTTAATCATGAAGACTTTACACTAATGGAAGATGTGCATTGTGTTAATCATGAAGACTTTACACTAATGGAAGATGTGCATTGTGTTAATCATGAAGACTTTACACTAATGGAAGATGTGCATTGTGTTAATCATGAAGACTTTACACTAATGGAAGATGTGCATTGTGTTAATAATGAAGACTTTACACTAATGGAAGATATGCATTGTGTTAATCATGAAGACTTTACACTAATGGAAGATGTGCATTGTGTTAATCATGAAGACTTTACACTAATGGAAGATGTGCATTGTGTTAATCATGAAGACATTACACTAATGGAAGATGTGCATTGTGTTAATCATGAAGACTTTACACTAATGGAAGATGTGCATTGTGTTAATCATGAAGACTTTACACTAATGGAAGATGTGCATTGTGTTAATCATGAAGACTTTACACTAATGGAAGATGTGCATTGTGTTAATCATGAAGACTTTACACTAATGGAAGATGTGCATTGTGTTAATCATGAAGACTTTACACTAATGGAAGATGTGCATTGTGTTAATCATGAAGACTTTACACTAATGGAAGATGTGCATTGTGTTAATCATGAAGACTTTACACTAATGGAAGATGTGCATTGTGTTAATCATGAAGACTTTACACTAATGGAATATGTGCATTGTGTTAATCATGAAGACTTTACACTAATGGAAGATGTGCATTGTGTTAATCATGAAGACTTTACACTAATGGAAGATGTGCATTGTGTTAATCATGAAGACTTTACACTAATGGAATATGTGCATTGTGTTAATCATGAAGACTTTACACTAATGGAAGAATGCATTGTGTTAATCATGAAGACTTTACACTAATGGAAGATGTGCATTGTGTTAATCATGAAGACTTTACACTAATGGAAGATATGCATTGTGTTAATCATGAAGACTTTACACTAATGGAATATGTGCATTGTGTTAATCATGAAGACTTTACACTAATGGAAGATGTGCATTGTGTTAATCATGAAGACTTTACACTAATGGAAGATGTGCATTGTGTTAATCATGAAGACTTTACACTAATGGAAGATGTGCATTGTGTTAATCATGAAGACTTTACACTAATGGAAGATGTGCATTGTGTTAATCATGAAGACTTTACACTAATGGAAGATGTGCATTGTGTTAATCATGAAGACTTTACACTAATGGAAGATGTGCATTGTGTTAATCATGAAGACTTTACACTAATGGAATATGTGCATTGTGTTAATCATGAAGACTTTACACTAATGGAAGATGTGCATTGTGTTAATCATGAAGACTTTACACTAATGGAAGATGTGCATTGTGTTAATCATGAAGACTTTACACTAATGGAAGATGTGCATTGTGTTAATCATGAAGACTTTACACTAATGGAAGATGTGCATTGTGTTAATCATGAAGACTTTACACTAATGGAAGATGTGCATTGTGTTAATCATGAAGACTTTACACTAATGGAAGATGTGCATTGTGTTAATCATGAAGACTTTACACTAATGGAAGATGTGCATTGTGTTAATAATGAAGACTTTACACTAATGGAAGATGTGCATTGTGTTAATCATGAAGACATTACACTAATGGAAGATGTGCATTGTGTTAATCATGAAGACATTACACTAATGGAAGATGTGCATTGTGTTAATCATGAAGACATTACACTAATGGAAGATGTGCATTGTGTTAATCATGAAGACTTTACACTAATGGAAGATGTGCATTGTGTTAATCATACTATTTGTCCATGTATTGAATGATACACAACTTTCCATAACTGCAGTGTGGACTTTTTACAGATGAAACCCCTTCCATTATGACACTCCCTTCCTGTATCTGTCATAAAGGCCGATGCATTCTTTGTCCTTTAGTTACACAACTAAATCTAGTAGCTGTCACTTACCTTTAGTGCTGTAGGTCTGTAGCTGTCACTTACCTGTCATGTTGTAGGTCTGTAGCTGTCTCTTACCTGTCATGTTGTAGGTCTGTAGCTGTCACTTACCTGTCATGCTGTAGATCTGTAGCTGTCACTTACCTGTCATGCTGTAGATCTGCTCTCATGGTGCTGAGAATGCTTAGTACTGTAGCTGTCACTTACCTTTCATGCTGTAGGTCTGTAGCTGTCACTTACCTGTCATGCTGTAGGTCTGCTCTCATGGTGCTGAGAATGCTTAGTACTGTAGCTGTCACTTACCTTTCGTGCTGTAGATCTGCTGTCATGGTGCTGAGAATGCTTAGTACTGTAGCTGTCACTTACCTTTCGTGCTGTAGATCTGCTCTCATGGTGCTGAGAATGCTTAGTACTGTAGCTGTCACTTACCTTTCATGCTGTAGATCTGCTCTCATGGTGCTGAGAATGCTTAGTACTGTAGCTGTCAATTACCTTTCATGCTGTAGATCTGCTCTCATGGTGCTGAGAATGCTTAGTACTGTAGCTGTCACTTACCTGTCATGCTGTAGATCTGCTCTCATGGTGCTGAGAATGCTTAGTACTGTAGCTGTCACTTACCTTTCATGCTGTAGATCTGCTCTCATGGTGCTGAGAATGCTTAGTACTGTAGCTGTCACTTACCTGTCATGCTGTAGATCTGCTCTCATGGTGCTGAGAATGCTTAGTACTGTAGCTGTCACTTACCTTTCATGCTGTAGGTCTGCTCTCATGGTGCTGAGAATGCTTAGTACTGTAGCTGTCAATTACCTGTCGTGCTGTAGGTCTGCTCTCATGGTGCTGAGAATGCTTAGTACTGTAGCTGTCACTTACCTGTCATGCTGTAGATCTGCTCTCATGGTGCTGAGAATGCTTAGTACTGTAGCTGTCACTTACCTGTCATGCTGTAGGTCTGTAGCTGTCACTTACCTGTCATGCTGTAGGTCTGTAGCTGTCACTTACCTGTCATGCTGTAGGTCTGTAGCTGTCACTTACCTGTCATGCTGTAGGTCTGTAGCTGTCACTTACCTGTCATGCAGTAGGTCTGTAGCTGTCACTTACCTGTCATGCTGTAGGTCTGTAGCTGTCACTTACCTGTCATGCTGTAGGTCTGTAGCTGTCACTTACCTGTCATGCTGTAGGTCTGTAGCTGTCACTTACCTGTCATGCTGTAGGTCTGTAGCTGTCACTTACCTGTCATGCTGTAGGTCTGTAGCTGTCACTTACCTGTCATGCTGTAGGTCTGTAGCTGTCACTTACCTGTCATGCAGTAGGTCTGTAGCTGTCACTTACCTGTCATGCTGTAGGTCTGTAGCTGTCACTTACCTGTCATGCTGTAGGTCTGTAGCTGTCACTTACCTGTCATGCTGTAGGTCTGTAGCTGTCACTTACCTGTCATGCTGTAGGTCTGTAGCTGTCACTTACCTGTCATGCTGTAGGTCTGTAGCTGTCACTTACCTGTCATGCTGTAGGTCTGTAGCTGTCACTTACCTGTCATGCTGTAGGTCTGTAGCTGTCACTTACCTGTCATGCTGTAGGTCTGTAGCTGTCACTTACCTTTCATGCTGTAGGTCTGTAGCTGTCACTTACCTTTCATGCTGTAGGTCTGCTCTCATGGTGCTGAGAATGCTTAGTACTGTACCTGTCACTTACCTTTCATGCTGTAGGTCTGCTCTCATGGTGCTGAGAATGCTTAGTACTGTACCTGTCACTTACCTTTCATGCTGTAGGTCTGCTCTCATGGTGCTGAGAATGCTTAGTACTGTACCTGTCACTTACCTTTCATGCTGTAGGTCTGCTCTCATGGTGCTGAGAATGCTTAGTACTGTACCTGTCACTTACCTTTCATGCTGTAGGTCTGCTCTCATGGTGCTGAGAATGCTTAGTACTGTACCTGTCACTTACCTTTCATGCTGTAGGTCTGCTCTCATGGTGCTGAGAATGCTTAGTACTGTACCTGTCACTTACCTTTCATGCTGTAGGTCTGCTCTCATGGTGCTGAGAATGCTTAGTACTGTACCTGTCACTTACCTGTCATGCTGTAGGTCTGTAGCTGTCACTTACCTGTCATGCAGTAGGTCTGTAGCTGTCACTTACCTGTCATGCTGTAGGTCTGTAGCTGTCACTTACCTGTCATGCTGTAGGTCTGTAGCTGTCACTTACCTGTCATGCTGTAGGTCTGTAGCTGTCACTTACCTGTCATGCTGTAGGTCTGTAGCTGTCACTTACCTGTCATGCTGTAGGTCTGTAGCTGTCACTTACCTGTCATGCTGTAGGTCTGTAGCTGTCACTTACCTGTCATGCTGTAGGTCTGTAGCTGTCACTTACCTGTCATGCTGTAGGTCTGTAGCTGTCACTTACCTGTCATGCTGTAGGTCTGTAGCTGTCACTTACCTTTCATGCTGTAGGTCTGTAGCTGTCACTTACCTTTCATGCTGTAGGTCTGCTCTCATGGTGCTGAGAATGCTTAGTACTGTACCTGTCACTTACCTTTCATGCTGTAGGTCTGCTCTCATGGTGCTGAGAATGCTTAGTACTGTACCTGTCACTTACCTTTCATGCTGTAGGTCTGCTCTCATGGTGCTGAGAATGCTTAGTACTGTACCTGTCACTTACCTTTCATGCTGTAGGTCTGCTCTCATGGTGCTGAGAATGCTTAGTACTGTACCTGTCACTTACCTTTCATGCTGTAGGTCTGCTCTCATGGTGCTGAGAATGCTTAGTACTGTACCTGTCACTTACCTTTCATGCTGTAGGTCTGCTCTCATGGTGCTGAGAATGCTTAGTACTGTACCTGTCACTTACCTTTCATGCTGTAGGTCTGCTCTCATGGTGCTGAGAATGCTTAGTACTGTACCTGTCACTTACCTTTCATGCTGTAGGTCTGCTCTCATGGTGCTGAGAATGCTTAGTACTGTACCTGTCACTTACCTGTCATGCTGTAGGTCTGTAGCTGTTTTACCTGTCATGCAGTAGGTCTGTAGCTGTCACTTACCTGTCATGCTGTAGGTCTGTAGCTGTCACTTACCTGTCATGCTGTAGGTCTGTAGCTGTCACTTACCTGTCATGCTGTAGGTCTGTAGCTGTCACTTACCTGTCATGCTGTAGGTCTGTAGCTGTCACTTACCTGTCATGCTGTAGGTCTGTAGCTGTCACTTACCTGTCATGCTGTAGGTCTGTAGCTGTCACTTACCTGTCATGCTGTAGGTCTGTAGCTGTCACTTACCTGTCATGCTGTAGGTCTGTAGCTGTCACTTACCTGTCATGCTGTAGGTCTGCTCTCATGGTGCTGAGAATGCTTAGTACTGTACCTGTCACTACCTTTCATGCTGTAGGTCTGCTCTCATGGTGCTGAGAATGCTTAGTACTGTACCTGTCACTTACCTTTCATGCCAGGTCTGCTCTCATGGTGCTGAGAATGCTTAGTACTGTACCTGTCACTTACCTTTCATGCTGTAGGTCTGCTCTCATGGTTCTGAGAATGCTTAGTACTGTACCTGTCACTTACCTGTCATGCTGTAGGTCTGTAGCTGTCACTTACCTGTCATGCTGTAGGTCTGTAGCTGTCACTTACCTGTCATGCTGTAGGTCTGTAGCTGTCACTTACCTGTCATGCTGTAGGTCTGCTCTCATGGTGCTGAGAATGCTTAGTACTGTACCTGTCACTTACCTTTCATGCTGTAGGTCTGCTCTCATGGTGCTGAGAATGCTTAGTACTGTACCTGTCACTTACCTTTCATGCTGTAGGTCTGCTCTCATGGTGCTGAGAATGCTTAGTACTGTACCTGTCACTTACCTTTCATGCTGTAGGTCTGCTCTCATGGTTCTGAGAATGCTTAGTACTGTAGCTGTCACTTATGTTTTCTCTGTATGTATTAGGTATGAACCCTTGGACAAACCGGTACCTCCTGCCTCATGTTCGGCCCCTGTCCCTGATGATCTACCCCAGGCCCTCTTGTATCCACCCCAGTCTTCTGAACTTGCCCCAGTGGGGTGAAGACCAGAAGAGGGTGATGTCCTTCCTGTCTCCAAGTTCTGCCTCAGGATGTGATGGGGTGAGTTTTTACATAATACATGAGCAGCTTAGAAATGGTCATTTAATATTTTATTCTCTCATGATGTATCAATGTCTCAGGATGCCACTGGGTAAATATTATCTAACTGATTAACTTTTCTGTGATGACATGTCTGGTAAAAGGTCAAGACTGGACAAGGAGGGGTAAACTCCTCTCAGAAGGAACTGTCTGGTATAATTAGAGGTCAAGACTGGACAAGGAGGGTTGGATAAACTCCTCTCTATGAAGATGAGTCCTGTCTGGTATAATTAGTGGTCCAGACTGGACAAGGAGGGTTGGATAAACTCCTCTCTATGAAGATGAGTCCTGTCTGGTATAATTAGTGGTCAAGACTGGACAAGGAGGGTTGGATAAACTCCTCTCTATGAAGATGAGTCCTGTCTGGTATAATTAGTGGTCCAGACTGGACAAGGAGGGTTGGATAAACTCCTCTATGAAGATGAGTCCTGTCTGGTATAATTAGTGGTCAAGACTGGACAAGGAGGGTTGGATAAACTCCTCTCTATGAAGATGAGTCCTGTCTGGTATAATTAGTGGTCAAGACTGGACAAGGAGGGTTGGATAAACTCCTCTCTATGAAGATGAGTCCTGTCTGGTATAATTAGTGATCAAGACTGGACAAGGAGGGTTGAATAAACTCCTCTCTATGAAGATGAGTCCTGTCTGGTATAATTAGAGGTCAAGACTGGACAAGGAGGGTTGGATAAACTCCTCTCTATGAAGATGAGTCCTGTCTGGTATAATTAGTGGTCCAGACTGGACAAGGAGGGTTGGATAAACTCCTCTCTATGAAGATGAGTCCTGTCTGGTATAATTAGTGATCAAGACTGGACAAGGAGGGTTGGATAAACTCCTTTCTATGAAGATGAGTCCTGTCTGGTATAATTAGAGGTCAAGACTGGACAAGGAGGGTTGGATAAACTCCTCTCTATGAAGATGAGTCCTGTCTGGTATAATTAGTGGTCAAGACTGGACAAGGAGGGTTGGATAAACTCCTCTCTATGAAGATGAGTCCTGTCTGGTATAATTAGTGGTCCAGACTGGACAAGGAGGGTTGGATAAACTCTATGAAGATGAGTCCTGTCTGGTATAATTAGTGGTCAAGACTGGACAAGGAGGGTTGGATAAACTCCTCTCTATGAAGATGAGTCCTGTCTGGTATAATTAGTGATCAAGACTGGACAAGGAGGGTTGGATAAACTCCTCTCTATGAAGATGAGTCCTGTCTGGTATAATTAGTGGTCAAGACTGGACAAGGAGGGTTGGATAAACTCCTCTCTATGAAGATGAGTCCTGTCTGGTATAATTAGTGGTCCAGACTGGACAAGGAGGGTTGGATAAACTCCTCTGTATGTGGAACAGGTGTAACTATTTATCAGGTGTAACAATCAAACCTCCCTATTGGCTGTGTGTTCCACATTCTAAAGTAGAACCATCATTTTACTTGCTGAAATATTGTCCAGAAATGACCTCATTGGACAGAAATGGGAACTCCTCCCCACACGCATGTTGAACAAATATAATATTTCTCTGAAATAAAGTATTTCTGTAGTTTCATGAAATAAGAAAGTGATTCATAGTGTCCTTTGTCTGGGGTGATGTGAGTTTCCTTCAACAATCAGTCTTCCAGATAGATGACACAGGTGTAAAACTCCTTAGTAATAAAATGTAATTGCAGACAGAGATTCACATCAAGAATACCTCAGTAGTCTACAGTAAAGATCTGTGTGGTGAAACAGGAGACAACGCTCTTTATACTAGGTGGTGTGGACAACCTATGTCAAATGCATACGTCAATCATACCTTAACATTGTTGCATTGGATTAGATACAAGGTGTCTAAGATAAGAAAAGCATGTCTAGACTGTGGTTTCTCACTCTGCTATAAGCCATCAACCACACCTGTGTGGTCTCAGGCGCTTTGCTGCTTTCGGAACATTTTGGCCTTGAGGCTGAGTGACTATCAGCAGGTGCAGGCAGTTCTCAGCCTGAGAACTAAAGCAGTACATCTTCATTACCCAGTACTTTTACATTGTTGCTCATTGCAAGCATACAAAGGTTATCACATATACAGTGGGGCAAAAAATAATTTAGTCAGCCACCAATTGTGCAAGATCTCCCACTTAAAAAGATGAGAGGCCTGTAATTTTCATCATAGGTACACTTCAACTATGACAGACAAAAGTAGAAAAAAAATCCAGAAAATCACATTGTAAAATTTTTAATGAATGTATTTGCAAATTATGGTGGAAAATAAGTATTTGGTCACCTACAAAAAAGCAAGATTTCTGGCTCTCACAGACCTGTAACTTCTTCTTTAAGAGGCTTCTCTGTCCTAAACTCGTTACCTGTATTAATGGCACCTGTTTGAACTTGTTATCAGTATAAAAGACACCTGTCCACAACCTCAAACAGGCACACTCCAAACTCCACTATGGTCAAGACCAAAGAGCTGTCAATGGACACCAGAAATAGAATTGTAGACCTGCACCAGGCTGGGAAGACTGAATCTGCAATAGGTAAGCAGCTTGGTTTGAGGAAATCAACTGTGGGAGCAATTATTAAGAAATGGAAGACATACGCTGATAATCTCCCTCAATCTGGGGCTCCACGCAAGATCTCACCCAGTGGGGTCAAAATGATCACAAGAACGGTGAGCAAAAATCCCAGAACCACACGGGGGGACCTAGTGAATGACCTGCAGAGAGCTGGGACCAAAGTAACAAAGCCTACCATCAGTAACACACTACGCCGCCAGGGACTCAAATCCTGCAGTGCCAGACGTACTGTGAAGCATGGAGGTGGAAACATCATGCTTTGGGGCTGTTTTTCTGCAAAGGGACCAGGACGACTGATCCATGTAAAGGAAAGAATGAATATATATACAGTAATCATGGCATTGGTGTAGCCCCTCCCCCGACCCCCAGGGTAACCCCCAACAATAGTATTTCATACAAGCCCAACATTTAAGGCAACATTTGATGTGAACAATTAGCAAATAAACTTCCACACCTTTACAGGAAGTAGAACTGTGTGACCTGCTGTTTAACATTTGTATGTAGGTGAATAAGTTAAATGTTTTACTGAAGCGAAGCAGTCATTTTAAATATTATATTATTATTATAATATACATTCTATTTCCATGATTCCAAAAGTTCACCCAAGTGTTTTGATTTAAATCGCAATTGCAACATTTGGTTAAAATAAGGCCTAGTAATTTTGCCTGTGTCGTGGCAGTGTGGAAATGATCTGAAATTATTGCAGGAAATTATTTTAGGTTTAATTGAACAGAATAAACCAATCAGAATGGAGAAAGACCCATTGAAATAATTCAGCATGTATATGTTGTCACCGTAGGATCACTCACTACTCATAAAGAAAACGTGCAACTTTTACTAATCAAAAACATAAAATACCTATGTCCTAGGAACATATTTACTGTGTAATGGTAGCTCAGATATGTAATTTACATAAAAATATGATTAATCTAACATTAATAATATTTTCATAATAAACTAAAGTCTAAAAGTGTTAGTCTGTTCCCCAGTCTCCTCTACTCTTACTGAGAAAAGGCCTCAACTGAAGAATCAACAGCTGCTGAGTCTGAGGTGTTAACCAGCCCAGTGCTGCTCTGACCACAGTGTTGGTAGGAAACACATTTTCTAACTCTACTCTACTCTACTCTACTCTACCTCTACCTCTACATACACAGCCTTGTGTCTGATCTCACTGTGACCTACTTCAGTTACTGGAAATAAACTCAGCATTGGTCAGACCACAGAATAAACCAACACAAATACACCGCTCGGGCGGCAGGGTAGCCTAGTGGTTAGAGTGGAGGGGCGGCAGGGTAGCCTAGTGGTTAGAGTGGAGGGGCGGCAGGGTAGCCTAGTGGTTAGAGTGGAGGGGCGGCAGGGTAGCCTAGTGGTTAGAGGGAGGGGCGGCAGGGTAGCCTAGTGGTTAGAGTGGAGGGGCGGCAGGGTAGCCTAGTGGTTAGAGTGGAGGGGCGGCAGGGTAGCCTAGTGGTTAGAGTGGAGGGGCGGCAGGGTAGCCTAGTGGTTAGAGTGGAGGGGCGGCAGGGTAGCCTAGTGGTTAGTGGAGGGGCGGAGGGTAGCCGAGTGGAGGGGGGCAGGGTAGCCTAGTGGTTAGAGTGGAGGGGCGGCAGGGTAGCCTAGTGGTTAGAGTGGAGGGGCGGCAGGGTAGCCTAGTGGTTAGAGTGGAGGGGCGGCAGGGTAGCCTAGTGGTTAGAGTGGAGGGGCGGCAGGGTAGCCTAGTGGTTAGAGTGGAGGGGCGGCAGGGTAGCCTAGTGGTTAGAGTGGAGGGGGGCAGGGGCCTAGTGGTTAGAGTGGAGGGGCGGCAGGGTAGCCTAGTGGTTAGAGTGGAGGGCGGCAGGGTAGCCTAGTGGTTAGAGTGGAGGGTAGGGGCGGCAGGGTAGCCTAGTGGTTAGAGTGGAGGGGCGGCAGGGTAGCCTAGTGGTTAGAGTGGAGGGGCGGCAGGGTAGCCTAGTGGTTAGAGTGGAGGGGCGGCAGGGTAGCCTAGTGGTTAGAGTGGAGGGGCGGCAGGGTAGCCTAGTGGTTAGAGCGTTGGACTAGTAACCGAAAGGTTGCAAGTTCAAATCCCCGAACAGGCAGTTAACCCACTAGGCCGTCATTGAAAATAAGAATTTGTTCTGTACTGACTTGCCTATTTAAATAAAGGTTAAAAAAAATAAACAACATTTAATTAGTACACATCTTCCTCCATTTCATTCAGATGGACACATCTTCCTCCATTTCATTCAGTTGGACACATCTTCCTCCATTTCATTCAGTAGGACACATCTTCCTCCATTTCATTCAGTAGGACACATCTTCCTTCATTTCATTCAGTTGGACACATCTTCCTCCATTTCATTCAGTTGGCCACATCTTCCTCCATTTCATTCAGTTGGACACATCTTCCTCCATTTCATTCAGTTGGACACATCTTCCTCCATTTCATTCAGATGGACACATCTTCCTCCATTTCATTCAGATGGACACATCTTCCTCCATTTCATTCAGATGGACACATCTTCCTCCATTTCATTCAGATGGACACATATCTGTATCACCTCTTGGTACTGCAACTGCACCGCCCACAACTGCAGGGCTCTCCAGAGGGTGGTGAGGTCTGCACAACGCATCACCGGGGGCAAACTACCTGCCCTCCTGGACACCTACAGCACCCAATGTCACAGGAAGGCCATAAAGATCATCAAGGACAACAACCACCCGAGCCACTGCCTGTTCACTCCGCTATCATCCAGAAGGCGAGGTCAGTACATGTGCATCAAAGCTGGGACTGAGTGATTGGGAAAACAGCTTCTGTTTTTCAAGGCCATCAGACTGTTAAACAGCCATCACTAGCATAGAGAGGCAGCTGCCCACATAAAGACTTGAAATCATTGGCCACTTTAATAAATGGATCACTAGTCACTTTATTAATGCCACTTTAAGAATGTTTACATATCTTGCATTATTAATCTAATATGTATATACTGTATTCTGTCACACCCTGATCTGTTTTACCTGTCCTTGTGATAGTCTCCACCCCCTCCAGGTGTCGCCCATCTTTCTCATTATCCCCTGTGTATTTATACCTGTGTTCTCTGTTTGTCTGTTGCCAGGTCAACCAGATATATTTTTTTCTACTTCTCAGTCTTTTTCCCCCCTCCTGGTTTTGACCCTTTCCTGTCCTGACTCTGAGCCCGCCTGCCTGACCACTCTGCCTTCCCTGAGCCTGCCTGCCGTCAGGTACCGTTGCCCCACCTCTGGTTTACTGACCCCTGCCTGCCTTGTCCTGTCTATTGCCTTCATACCTGATAGTATAGTATAGATAGTATAGTATAGATAGTATAGTATACTATCTATTGCATCTTAGCTGCTGTGACACTGCTCCTCCATATATATATATATATATATATATATATATATATATATATATATATATATAGTGTAGAATACACTATCTATTCTATACTATATATTGCATCTTTGCTGCTGTGATACTGCTCCTCCATATATATATATACTGTATTCTACACTATCTATTCTATACTATATATTGCATCTTAGCTGCTGTGACACTGCTCCTCCATATATATATATATATATTTACTGTATTCTACACTATCTATTCTATACTATATATTGCATCTTAGCTACTGTGACACTGCTCATCCATATTTACATTCTTATTCCATTCCTTTACTAGATGTGTGTGTATTAGGTATTTGTTGTGGAATTGATATAATATATATTACCTGTTAGATATTACTGCACTGTCAGAACTAGAAGCACAAGCATTTCTCTACACGCGCAATAACATCTGCTAACATGTGTATCTGACCAATACAATTTGATTGGATTTGTAATGTAGAGTCATGGCCAAAGGTTTTGAGAATGACACAAATATTAATTTCCACAAAGTTTGCTGCTTCAGTGTCTTTAGATATTATTGTCAGATGTTACTATGGAATACTGAAGTATAATTACAAGCATTTCATAAGTGTCAAAGGCTTTTATTGACAATTACATGAAGTTGATGCAAAGAGACAATATTTGCAGTGTTGACCCTTCTTTTTCAAGACCTCAAGACCTGATCCCGCAGCTTAATCAATTTTAAGAGACGGTCCTGGTGCTTGCTGGACTTTCTTGGGCACCCTGAAGCCTTCTTCACAACAATTGAACCGCTTTCCTTGAAGTTCTTGATTATCCGATAAATGGTTGATTTAGGTGCAATCTTACTGGCAGCGATATCCTTGCCTGTGAAGCCCTTTTTGTGCAAAGCAATGATGACGGCACGTGTTTCCTTGCAGGTAACCATGGTTGACAGAGGAAGAACAATGATTTCAAGCACCACCTTCCTTTTGAAGCTTCCAGTCTGTTATTCTAACTCAATCAGCATGACAGAGTGATCTCCAGCCTTGTCCTCGTCAACACTCACACCTGTGTTAACGAGAGAATCACTGACATGTCAGCTGGTCCTTTTGTGGCAGGGCTGAAATGCAGTGTAAATGTTTTTGGGGGGATTCAGTTCATTTGCATGGCAAAGAGGGACTTTGCAATTAATTGCAATTCATCTGATCACTCTTCATAACATTCTGGAGTACAAATTGCCATCATAAAAACTGAGGTAGCAAATTAATATTTGTGTCATTCTCAAATCTTTTGGCCACAACTATGTGAGGCCTTTGAGACATCATACTAAATATGTTGACTTGCTGGTCAAGGGAAATGCAAGGTTACTTATTTGAGTTGCTGATTCAGAGTCGCTAAGCCTTGTGGGATATTAATGAATGTGAACTCAGCAACCGTAATTCCAGAACAGTCCCACTGTTGTAATAGTGTGATGTGTATCTTCTGACAGACTCTATGCTGAGTAAAGTCATGTTTTTATCCTAAAACGTTTTTCTACCAGAACCAAAGTGTGGATGCAGTCACTATTTAGAGCAGTCTCATCTCATTAACCCAGAACTATAATCTTGTGTGATTAAGTTTTGGGTCCATATGTGTTAGAAACTACAGTAGGTGTTATTTGTTACAGCAGTTTCCATTGAAACGAACAGAGGAGTTTATGCAAATCAACCCTTTCTGTCTTGACATCTGAAGGAGGAGTCTCTGAAAACCTATTTAAATCAGTCTGTCCTGACTCAGCTCAACAGTCTCCAGTCTACCAACTGGTCTCTGTAATAACTATTTAAATCAGTCTGTCCTGACTCAGCTCAACAGTCTCCAGCCTACCAACTGGTCTCTGTAACTTCATCTTTGTCTCTGTGGTGTACAGTCTTCAGGTGATGATGGGGGTATTGAATCATCTCTCTACTCTCCTCCTCCTCTCTCTCCTTCCTCCTGCTCTCTCTCATGTAGTGGTTAAGTTCAGTGATGTTCCACAGTGCCAGAAGTTCTTCCTGGAGGGGACAACTCCAAATCTCCCAGGTATTTTGGTTGATGGGATGGTCCAGAACCAGAACCGCTACAAGCCGATCTGCCAGTTGTTCAACACAATCTACATGTTTGCAACTCTCTACGACACGACCAACAGGATCCCTGTGTTCTCAGCCTACACCTTCTCTGGTCCTCCTACAGACCGCAGACCAAAACCTGAACCCTGGATGATCGAACCCCAGGTAGGACCAATGTTTTTTCATATAACATGACATGATTTGTTTACTGCAGTTGAAGTTTACAGAAGTTTACATACACTTAGGTTGGAGTCATTAAAACTCATTTTTCAACCACTCCACACATTTCTTGTTAACAAACTGTTGTTTAGGACATCTACTTTGTGTATGACACAAGTATTTTTCCAACAATTGTTTACAGACAGATTATTTCACTTTTATAATTCATTGTATCACCCAGTGGGTCAGAAGTTTACATACACTAAGTTGGCTGTGCCTTTAAACATCTTGGAAAATTCCAGAAAATGATGTCACGGCTTTATACGCTTCTGATAGGCTAATTGACATCATTTGAGTCAATTGGAGGTGTACCTGTGGATGTATTTCAAGGCCTAACTTCAGCCTCTTCACATGACATCATGGGAAAATCTAAAGAAATCAGCCAAGACCTCAGAAACAAAATTGTAGACCTCCAAGTCTGGTTCATCCTTGGGAGCAATTTCCAAACGCCTGAACAATCCCAGAACAACAGCAAAGAACCTTGTGAAGATGCTGGAGGAAACAGGTACAAAAGTATCTATATCCACAGTGAAACGAGTCCTATATCGACATAACCTGAAAGGCTGCTCAGCAAGGAAGAAGCCACTGCTCCAAAACCACCATAAAAAAGCCAGACCACGGTTTGCAACTGCACATGGGGACAAAGATCGTACTTTTTGGAGAAATGTCCTCTGGTCTGATGGGGGTGCTTTGCTGCAGGAGGGACTGGTGTACTTCATAAAATAGATGGCATAATGAGGAAGGAAAATTATGTGGATATATTGAAGCAACATCTCAAGACATCTGTCAGGAAGTTAGAGCTTGGTCACAAATGGATCAAAATGGCTTAAGGGGACAACAAAGTCAAGGTATTTGAGTGACCATCACAAAAACTGGCAGAACTGATAAAGCGTGGGCGAGCAAGGAGGACTACAAACCTGGCTAAGTTACACCAGCTCTGTCAGGAGGAATGGGCCGAAATGCACCCAACTTATTGTGGGAAGCTTGTGGAAGGCTACCTGAAATGTTTGACCCAAGTTAAACAATTTAAAGGCAATGCTACCAAATACTAATTGAGTGTATGTAAACGTGCATGTCAAAGCTGAAATAAATCATTCTCTCTACTATTATTCTGACATTTCACATTTTTTAAATAAAGTGGTGATCCTAACTGACCTAAGACAGGGAATTTTTACTCAGATTAAATGTCAGGAATTGTTAAAAACTGAGTTTAAATGTATTTGGCTAAGGTGTATGTAAACTTCCGACTTCAACTGTATATCACGGACAGTTATGTTACAGAATATAAAACTACCACTATGGAGGGTGTAGAGACTTGATTGATTGTCTTGATTTTGAACCCCCCCCACCCCCCACCCCACCCCAGAAAAGAGGGTTTATTGTACAGAAGGGTTGTGAATGAATGGATGTATGATTGTTTCCTGCAGCTCAACAGGGAAAACAACGGCCCTGAAATGCAGAACAGTGGTAGAGATATTGAATACAAACACCAGGCTGGGAACTACGACTATATTAACTCAACACAAAATAAAGGGGTGAACAGAGGTCATCTCTTCCCAAATTCACATGCTCATGACCTTGACACTCAGAAGTCCACCTTTACCCTGACCAACATCGTTCCCCAGGACATCACCTTCAACGATGGCAGCTGGAAGGAAATGGAGAGAAATGTCAGAGGAACTCTTGTGAATAACTGTAAGGATGCTAACGACCAGATAAAAGCCTATGTGGTGACTGGAGCAGTGACCAGTAAGAGCAACACACTGAACGACCGAGTGAACATCCCAGATCTCCTGTGGACAGCCTACTGCTGTTTGGACAAGAAGAACAAGTGGATGGCGGAAGCACACTGGGGGAGGAACAAGAATGAAGACCAGGGGAAAACACTGAACCCAGAAACCTTGGGAGCACTCGAAAAGAAGTTGAGCGAATTTCACCAAGGTGGCCGTGTCCAGGTGTTCCCAAAGGATTGTCCAAGAGGTCCTAAACCGACCACTCCCTCTAACCAACCCAGTTGGAAGAATTCTCTTAAAATAATTTCTTCCAAAGTCAGGAATCTTTACAATTCCATGATGAATAGAATTGGATGATCAAGGTACAGATGCTCAGACTATATCAACAAATGATCAACTAAACTCTGTTGAAATTATGTTGATATGCAACCACTTGTTATGGTTAAAGTAATGATTATAAGGGTTATAGTGGTTATAGTGGTAATCAGGGTTATAGTGGTTATAGGGGTTATAGTGGTAATCAGGGTTATAGTGGTAATAGGGGTTATAGTGGTAATAAGGGTTATAGTGGTAATAGGGGTTATAGTGGTAATAAGGGTTATAGTGGTAATAGGGGTTATAGTGGTAATAAGGGTTATAGTGGTAATAGGGGTTATAGTGGTAATAAGGGTTATAGTGGTTATAGTGGTAATAAGGGTTATAGTGGTTATAGTGGTAATCAGGGTTATAGTGGTAATCAGGGTTATAGTGGTTATAGTGGTAATCAGGGTTATAGTGGTAATCAGGGTTATAGTGGTAATAAGGGTTATAGTGGTAATAAGGGTTATAGTGGTAATAGGGGTTATAGTGGTAATAAGGGTTATAGTGGTAATAAGGGTTATAGTGGTAATAGGGGTTATAGTGGTAATAAGGGTTATAGTGGTAATAAGGGTTATAGTGGTTATAGGGGTTATAGTGGTAATAAGGGTTATAGTGGTTATAGTGGTTATAGTGGTTATAGGGGTTATAGTGGTTATAGTGGTTATAGTGGTAATCAGGGTTATAGTGGTAATAGGGGTTATAGTGGTAATAAGGGTTATAGTGGTAATAGGGGTTATAGTGGTAATAAGGGTTATAGTGGTAATAGGGGTTATAGTGGTAATAAGGGTTATAGTGGTAATAAGGGTTATAGTGGTAATAGGGGTTATAGTGGTAATAAGGGTTATAGTGGTAATAAGGGTTATAGTGGTAATAAGGGTTATAGTGGTAATAGGGGTTATAGTGGTAATAAGGGTTATAGTGGTAATAGGGGTTATAGTGGTAATAAGGGTTATAGTGGTAATAGGGGTTATAGTGGTAATAAGGGTTATAGTGGTAATAGGGGTTATAGTGGTAATAAGGGTTATAGTGGTAATAAGGGTTATAGTGGTAATAGGGGTTATAGTGGTAATAAGGGTTATAGTGGTAATAAGGGTTATAGTGGTAATAAGGGTTATAGTGGTAATAGGGGTTATAGTGGTAATAAGGGTTATAGTGGTAATAAGGGTTATAGTGGTAATAAGGGTTATAGTGGTTATAAGGGTTATAGTGGTAATAAGGGTTATAGTGGTAATAAGGGTTATAGTGGTAATAAGGGTTATAGTGGTAATAAGGGTTATAGTGGTAATAAGGGTTATAGTGGTTATAAGGGTTATAAGGGCTATAGTGGTTATAAGGGTTATAGTGGTTATAAGGGTTATAGTGGTTATAAGGGTTATAGTGGTTATAAGGGTTATAGTGGTTATAAGGGTTATAGTGGTAATAAGGGTTATAAGGGTTACATTTACATTTACATTTAAGTCATTTAGCAGACGCTCTTATCCAGAGCGACTTACAAATTGGTGCATTCACCTTATGACATCCAGTGGGACAGTCACTTAACAATAGTGCATCTAAAACTTAGGGGGGGTGGGGTGAGAGGGATTACTTAACCTATCCTAGGTATTCCTTAAAGAGGTGGGGTTTCAGGTGTCTCCGGAAGGTGGTGATTGACTCCGCTGTCCTGGCGTCGTGAGGGAGTTTGTTCCACCATTGGGGGGCCAGGGCAGCGAACAGTTTTGACTGGGCTGAGCGGGAGCTGTACTTCCTCAGTGGTAGGGAGGCGAGCAGGCCAGAGGTGGATGAACGCAGTGCCCTTGTTTGGGTGTAGGGCCTGATCAGAGCCTGGAGGTACTGAGGTGCCGTTCCCCTCACAGCTCCGTAGGCAAGCACCATGGTCTTGTAGCGGATGCGAGCTTCAACTGGAAGCCAGTGGAGAGAACGGAGGAGCGGGGTGACGTGAGAGAACTTGGGAAGGTTGAACACCAGACGGGCTGCGGCGTTCTGGATGAGTTGAAGGGGTTTAATGGCACAGGCAGGGAGCCCAGCCAACAGCGAGTTGCAGTAATCCAGACGGGAGATGACAAGTGCCTGGATTAGGACCTGCGCCGCTTCCTGTGTGAGGCAGGGTCGTACTCTGCGGATGTTGTAGAGCATGAACCTACAGGAACGGGCCACCGCCTTGATGTTAGTTGAGAACGACAGGGTGTTGTCCAGGATCACGCCAAGGTTCTTGGCGCTCTGGGAGGAGGACACAATGGAGTTGTCAACCGTGATGGCGAGATCATGGAACGGGCAGTCCTTCCCCGGGAGGAAGAGCAGCTCCGTCTTGCCGAGGTTCAGCTTGAGGTGGTGATCCGTCATCCACACTGATATGTCTGCCAGACATGCAGAGATGCGATTCGCCACCTGGTCATCAGAAGGGGGAAAGGAGAAGATTAATTGTGTGTCGTCTGCATAGCAATGATAGGAGAGACCATGTGAGGTTATGACAGAGCCAAGTGACTTGGTGTATAGCGAGAATAGGAGAGGGCCAAGAACAGAGCCCTGGGGGACACCAGTGGTGAGAGCGCGTGGTGAGGAGACAGATTCTCGCCACGCCACCTGGTAGGAGCGACCTGTCAGGTAGGACGCAATCCAAGCGTGGGCCGCGCCGGAGATGCCCAACTCGGAGAGGGTGGAGAGGAGGATCTGATGGTTCACAGTATCGAAGGCAGCCGATAGATCTAGAAGGATGAGAGCAGAGGAGAGAGAGTTAGCTTTAGCAGTGCGGAGCGCCTCCGTGATACAGAGGAGAGCAGTCTCAGTTGAATGACTAGTCTTGAAACCTGACTGATTTGGATCAAGAAGGTCATTCAGAGAGAGATAGCGGGAGAGCTGGCCAAGGACAGCACGTTCAAGAGTTTTGGAGAGAAAAGAAAGAAGGGATACTGGTCTGTAATTGTTGACATCGGAGGGATCGAGTGTAGGTTTTTTCAGAAGGGGTGCAACTCTCGCTCTCTTGAAGACGGAAGGGACGTAGCCAACGGTCAGGGATGAGTTGATGAGCGAGGTGAGGTAAGGGAGAAGGTCTCCGGAAATGGTCTGGAGAAGAGAGGAGGGGATAGGGTCAAGCGGGCAGGTTGTTGGGCGGCCGGCCGTCACAAGACGCGAGATTTCATCTGGAGAGAGAGGGGAGAAAGAGGTCAGAGCACAGGGTAGGGCAGTGTGAGCAGAACCAGCAGTGTCGTTTGACTTAGCAAACGAGGATCGGATGTCGTCGACCTTCTTTTCAAAATGGTTGACGAAGTCATCTGCAGAGAGGGAGGAGGGGGGAGGGGGCGGAGGATTCAGGAGGGAGGAGAAGGTGGCAAAGAGCTTCCTAGGGTTAGAGGCAGCAGCTTGGAATTTAGCGTGGTAGAAAGTGGCTTTAGCAGCAGAGACAGAGGAGGAAAATGTAGAGAGGAGGGAGTGAAAGGATGCCAGGTCCGCAGGGAGGCGAGTTTTCCTCCATTTCCGCTCGGCTGCCCGGAGCCCTGTTCTGTGAGCTCGCAATGAGTCATCGAGCCACGGAGCGGGAGGGAGGACCGAGCCGGCCTGGAGGATAGGGGACATAGAGAGTCAAGGGATGCAGAGAGGGAGGAGAGGAGGGTTGAGGAGGCAGAATCAGGAGATAGGTGGGAGAAGGTTTGAGCGGAGGGAAGAGATGATAGGATGGAAGAGGAGAGAGTAGCGGGGGAGAGAGAGCGAAGGTTGGGACGGCGCGATACCATCCGAGTAGGGGCAGTGTGGGAGGTGTTGGATGAGAGCGAGAGGGAAAAGGATACAAGGCAGTGGTCGGAGACTTGGAGGGGAGTTGCAATGAGGTTAGTGGAAGAACAGCATCTAGTAAAGATGAGGTCGAGCGTATTGCCTGCCTTGTGAGTAGGGGGGAAGGTGAGAGGGTGAGGTCAAAAGAGGAGAGGAGTGGAAAGAAGGAGGCAGAGAGGAAAGAGTCAAAGGTAGACGTGGGGAGGTTAAAGTCGCCCAGAACTGTGAGAGGTGAGCCGTCCTCAGGAAAGGAGCTTATCAAGGCATCAAGCTCATTGATGAACTCTCCGAGGGAACCTGGAGGGCGATAAATGATAAGGATGTTAAGCTTGAAAGGGCTAGTAACTGTGACAGCATGGAATTCAAAGGAGGCGATAGACAGATGGGTAAGGGGAGAAAGAGAGAATGACCACTTGGGAGAGATGAGGATCCCGGTGCCACCACCCCGCTGACCAGACGCTCTCGGGGTGTGCGAGAACACGTGGGCGGACGAAGAGAGAGCAGTAGGAGTAGCAGTGTTGTCTGTGGTGATCCATGTTTCCGTCAGGGCCAAGAAGTCGAGGGACTGGAGGGAGGCATGGGCTGAGATGAACTCTGCCTTGTTGACCGCAGATTGGCAGTTCCAGAGGCTACCGGAGACCTGGAACTCCACGTGGGTCGTGCGCGCTGGGACCACCAGAGTAGGGTGGCCGCGGCCACGCGGTGAGGAGCGTTTGTATGGTCTGTGCAGAGAGGAGAGAACAGGGATAAACCGACACATAGTTGACAGGCTACAGAAGAGGCTACGCTAATGCAAAGGAGATTGGAATGACAAGTGGACTACACGTCTCGAATGTTCAGAAAGTTAAGCTACGTAGCAAGAATCTTATTGACTAAAATGATTAAAATGATACAGTACTGCTGAAGTAGGCTAGCTGGCAGTGGCTGCGTTGTTGACACTACACTAATCAAGTCGTTCCGTTGTGTAATAGTTTCTGCAGTGTTGCTATTCGGGGGCTAGCAGGCTAGCTAGCAGTGTTGTTTACGTTACGTTGCGTTAAAAGAACGACAATAGATGGCTAGCGAACCTAGAAAATCGCTCTAGACTACACAATTATCTTTGATACAAAGACGGCTATGTAGCTAGCTAAGTAGCTAGCTACGATCAAACAAATCAAACCGTTGTACTGTAATGAAAATGAAGTGAAAATGTGATACAACCTGTGAATGCGACCGGGTAGTTGAGTTCTATACAGAAGACGTTGGCTAGCGTTGGCTAGCTGTTGGCTAGCTAGCAGAGTCACCTACGTTAAGGACGACAAATAGCTGGCTAGCTAACCTCGGTAAATTAAGATAACCACTCTAAGACTACACACTCTAAACCTAAACAACACAATTATCTTGGATACGATGATACGAAGACAGCAAAGACAGCTATGTAGCTAGCTAACACTAAACTAATCAAGTCGTTCAGTTGAGTGTAACAGTTTCTCCAGTGCAGCTAATCAGTGGACGTTAGCTAGCTGGCTAGTGAAGACTACGTTAGGACGGCGAAATACGATAATTACGCAATTATCTTTGATACAAAGACGGCTATGTAGCTAGCTGAGAAGAAATTGCTAAGATAAGACAAATCAAACCGTTGTGATATAATGAAATATAATGAAAAAGTTATACTACCCGTTGGAGCGACGTGCAGATGCGACCACTCGCTCCAACCGGAACCGGGTTATGGTGGTTATAGTGGTAATAAGGGTTATAGTGGTAATAAGGGTTAAAGTTGTTATAAGGGTTATAGTTGTTGTGGTTATAAGGGTTATAATGGTAATATTCATTATAGTGATTATAAGGGTTATAGTGGTTATAATGGTAATATTCGTTATAGTGATTATAAGGGTTATAAGGGGTATAGTGGTAATAAGAGTTCTAGTGGTTATAAGGGTTATAGTGGTAATAATTGTTATAGTGGTTATAGTGGTAATAATTGTTATAGTGGTTATAAGGGTTATAGTGGTTATAAGGGTTATAGTGGTAATAAGGGAAATACCGGTAATGAGGGTTATAGTGGTAATAAGGGTTATAGTGGTAATAAGGGTTATAGTGGTAATACGGGTTATAGTGGTAATAAGAGTTATAGTGGTAATAGTGGTAATAAGGGTTATGGTGGTAATAATTGTTATAAGGGTTATAGTGGTAATAATTGTTATAGTGGTAATAAGGGTTATAGTGGTAATAAGGGAAATACCGGTAATGAGGGTTATAATGGTAATGAGGGTTATAAGGATTATTATGGTTATATGGTAATGAGAATTATAAAGCTAATGAGGGTTATAATGGTAATAGTGGTTATAATGGTCCCCAACCCTCTGATAAGTGTATTTACCCAATTCTTCTATATCTATATATCTATAGTGTCTTCTCTTCCCTCTGCCCATCTCTTCTATGTCTATATATCTATAGTCTCTTCTCTTCCCTCTCTGTCCATTTCTTCTATGTCTATATATCTAGTCTCTTCTCTTCCCTCTCTACCCATCTCTTCTATGTCTATATATATCTATAGTCTATACTCTTCCATCTCTGCCCATCTCATCTATGTCTATATATCTATAGTCTCTTCTCTTCCCTCTCTGCCCATCTCTTCTATGTCTATATATCTATAGTCTCTTCTCTTCCCTCTCTGTCCATCTCTTCTATGTCTATATATCTAGTCTCTTCTCTTCCCTCTCTTCTATGTCTATATATATCTATAGTCTATACTCTTCCCTCTCTGCCCATCTCTTCTATGTCTATATATATCTATAGTCTATACTCTTCCCTCTCTGTCCATCTCTTCTATGTCTACATATATCTATAGTCTATACTCTTCTCTGTTTATATCAACTATAAAAAGTATGTAAGGGGACAGAATTCTATTTTAATAAATAAAATACAGTTTAATTCCTTGATGTGCTGCCATTACTCTTGTTAATGTTAATAATGAGGTTTACAGCAGGGTTGAGGTCAATTCCATTTCAATTCCAGTCAGTTCTAGAAGTACACTAGAAATCCATTTCTCTGCCATGCTTTTCAATGAGGAACATTTGGAATTGAAATGGAATTAACCCCAACACTGGCCTACAGTTTGTCAGGTTGTGACTTCCTTATGACTGTTACCATGGAGATACTATTATATGTTCTGAATGTAATTCTATCACTGTTACCATAGAGATACTATTATATGTTCTGAATGTAATTCTATCACTGTTACCATAGAGATACTATTATATGTTCTGAATGTAATTCTATCACTGTTACCATAGAGATACTATTATATGTTCTGAATGTAATTCTATCACTGTTACCATGGAGATACTATTATATGTTCTGAATGTAATTCTATCACTGTTACCATGGAGATACTATTATATGTTCTGAATGTAATTCTATCACTGTTACCATGGAGATACTATTATATGTTCTGAATGTAATTCTATCACTGTTACCATGGAGATACTATTATATGTTCTGAATGTAATTCTATCACTGTTACCATGGAGATACTATTATATGTTCTGAATGTAATTCTATCACTGTTACCATAGAGATACTATTATATGTTCTGAATGTAATTCTATCACTGTTACCATAGAGATACTATTATATGTTCTGAATGTAATTCTATCACTGTTACCACGGAGATACTATTATATGTTCTGAATGTAATTCTATCACTGTTACCATGGAGATACTATTATATGTTCTGAATGTAATTCTATCACTGTTACCATGGAGATACTATTATATGTTCTGAATGTAATTCTATCACTGTTACCATGGAGATACTATTATATGTTCTGAATGTAATTCTATCACTGTTACCATAGAGATACTATTATATGTTCTGAATGTAATTCTATCACTGTATGCGTCCATCTTCTTCCCATCTGAAGGAATAAACATCTATAATGAATGAAGCCTGTGAGAGTCTGGTGTTTTGTTCTCATGCTGTTTAAATGTAACCAAGTGACTCCAAAATGTTCCAATTCAACATTAAACAATGTAATTTGAGCTAAAAAATATATATGTTTGAAAGCACTATTTTAGTCATCAGTTATTCATTCAAACTTTGCCATAACTATGTGTCCAACCAGTCCAGCATACCAGCTAGCTACCATGTCTCTAAACATACCTGGAGCTGGTCAAGGTGCTACCATGTTTCTAAACATACCTGGAGCTGGTCAAGGTGCTACCATGTTTCTAAGCATACCTGGAGCTGGTCAAGAAGCTACCATGTCTCTAAACATACCTGGAGCTGGTCAAGAAGCTACCATGTTTCTAAGCATACCTGGAGCTGGTCTAGAAGCTACCATGTCTCTAAACATACCTGGAGCTGGTCAAGGTGCTACCATGTCTCTAAACATACCTGGAGCTGGTCAAGGTGCTACCATGTCTCTAAACATACCTGGAGCTGGTCAAGGTGCTACCATGTCTCTAAACATACCTGGAGCTGGTCAAGGTGCTACCATGTCTCTAAACATACCTGGAGCTGGTCAAGGTGCTACCATGTCTCTAAACATACCTGGAGCTGGTCAAGGTGCTACCATGTCTCTAAACATACCTGGAGCTGGTCAAGAAGCTACCATGTCTCTAAACATACCTGGAGCTGGTCAAGAAGCTACCATGTTTCTAAGCATACCTGGAGCTGGTCTAGAAGCTACCATGTCTCTAAACATACCTGGAGCTGGTCAAGAAGCTACCATGTTTCTAAGCATACCTGGAGCTGGTCTAGAAGCTACCATGTCTCTAAACATACCTGGAGCTGGTCAAGAAGCTACCATGTTTCTAAGCATACCTGGAGCTGGTCAAGAAGCTACCATGTCTCTAAACATACATCACCCATAGGGCGGCACACTATTGGCCCAGCATCGTCCATCTTTGACCGGGTTAGGCCGTCATTGTGAATAAGAATTTGTTCTTTACTGACTTGCCAAGTTAAATAAAGGTTAAATTATTTAAAAAATGATTTTCAAGCAGTGTTCTCAAATCATCTCACCAGTAGGGGTCAGCCTTGTTTCAGTTTTCAAACCTCCAATCCATGACCTCTGTGGACAGGACAGGTTTCAATTGATTGATTGATTGATTGATAAATATATATATAAAATGTTTTGTTTTGGATGAATTTACCTCTGCCTAGATTCCTTTTATGGATTATTTGGCTTGAAGACCATTGCGATGCGTTTTTACCCTTTGAAGACTATTCAGAAAAACTACAAAAAACTACAAGGCTACTTTCTGGAAAATGACGTGTCACTTTAGTAGTGTATAGAAAAAAAGACCTTGGATGAGAGAGAGAGGGAGTCAGAGATGGAGAGACAGAGAGGGAGGCAGAGATAAATAAAGAGACAGAGAGGCAAAGAGAGGAGGCAGAGAGAGTGAGGGAGGCAGAGAGAGTGAGGGAGGCAGAGAGAGAGGGAGGCAGAGAGTGAGGGAGGCAGAGAGAGTGAGGGAGGCAGAGAGAGAGGCAGAGAGTGAGGGAGGCAGAGAGAGTGAGGGAGGCAGAGAGAGAGGGAGGCAGAGAGAGAGAGGGAGGCAGAGAGAGAGAGGGAGGCAGAGAGAGTGAGGGAGGCAGAGAGAGAGGGAGGCAGAGAGAGGGAGGCAGAGAGAGTGAGGGAGGCAGAGAGAGTGAGGGAGGCAGAGAGAGTGAGGGAGGCAGAGAGAGAGAGGGAGGCAGAGAGAGTGAGGGAGGCAGAGAGAGAGAGGGAGGCAGAGAGAGAGAGGGAGGCAGAGAGAGAGAGGGAGGCAGAGAGAGAGAGGCAGAGATAGATAAAGAGACAGAGAGGGAGGCAGAGAGCGAGAGGCAGAGAGCAAAGGAGGTAGAGAGAGAGAGACAAAGAGAGAGAGAGGAATGTGTCATATATTCATTTGAGACAGTTTCACACAACAGAAATTAAATAAAATAAAAATAAATAAAAAATAAATTAAATAATGGACATTTTTTGTAGGGGGGGTTAAAAAATTGATTGGTCAAAAAAAAAGTCTGACATTTTATAGAAGAAAATACTAACTTTAGAAGCCTTTTTAACCTGGAATACATTACAAATGAGCATTTCATTATGTTGTAGGAAAATTCCTACAACATCAGGATGATCAAATTAAGATCCGGCTCCTGTAGGTTTCACAGCAGTATTTCCTTCCAAGCAGGTTTTGCAGTTTTTGCAGCAAACAAAAAGAAAATACCCTTTTACAAAATACAAAACATCTCTTATCTGGTGTAAGAGATATGATGCAGAACGCGTGTTCAGAGTGTCAAGATCCAGACGGGTCTGAGGGCTATCAGGAGTACCTTCCTTGGGAACCTAAATCTAGACAGAGTCACACAGACAGAATGACAGACAGACAGATACACAGACAGAGAGATACACAGACAGAATGACAGACAGACAGAATGACAGATACACAGACAGACAGACAGACAGACAGACAGACAGACAGATACACACACAGACAGAATGACAGAATGACAGACAGACAGACAGACAGACAGACAGACAGACAGACAGACAGACAGACAGACAGACAGACAGACAGACAGACAGACAGACAGACAGACAGACAGACAGACAGACAGACAGACAGACAGACAGACAGACAGACAGAAAACTCCTTAGAACCATTGTCATGTTTTATCAGACCCAGCTCTGCCAGCTGACTTTAACAACCCACCACTTACTATATAGGAGAGGTCGGGTCAATTTAACAACCCACCACTTACTATATAGGAGAGGTCGGGTCAATTTAACAACCCACCACTTACTATATAGGAGAGGTCGGGTCAATTTAACAACCCACCACTTACTATATAGGAGAGGTCGGGTCAATTTAACAACCCACCCAGTATTGTATATAGGAGAGGTCGCAATTTATGCAACAAATTGGTCAATGCCAAACCTCCAGCCACAAAAGAAAACGTGCCAGGCTCTTTTCCGCCCTCTTCTGATTGGTTGCTGTAAAAGCAGATGTTGAGCCCAGTGCAACAATATGATGAAGTGTGAATGTTTCTGCCACCCACATACAGGAACACGGTTCCAAATTAATGGCATTATTACGTGTTCCACCACCCATGTTATCTACATGATTAAACGTCCATGTGGGCTGTGTTATGTAGGTAAACACCACCCATGTTATCTACATGATTAAATGTCCATGTGGGCTGTGTTATGTAGGTAAACACCACCCATGTTATCTACATGATTAAATGTCCATGTGGGCTGTGTTATGTAGGTAAACACCACCCATGTTATCTACATGATTAAATGTCCATGTGGGCTGTGTTATGTAGGTAAACACCACCCATGTTATCTACATGATTAAATGTCCATTTGGGCTGTGTTATGTAGGTAAAACCTCTTGTTATCTCAGAGAATTATAAAAGTTAAATCGGGAGTAAAGACCGGGATTATCCAGTCGCAGTACATTGTAATGACCTAAAACATGACATTTCTACCTTTAGGTTGTGTGACAGAGAGAAAGTCAAGATATCAGACAGGGGAGGTGATATAACACGGATCTAATGAGAATGTTTTGGGATTTTCACCCTCCAGACATTATTCCCTAAAGGTCTTAATGATGAAATGTCCAAGCATGTTATGTTGTAAACGTCAACATGAATTAATGCCTCCACTTCAGACGACTCTGGCGTTTCTTCTTGAACGGAACCCAATGATTTATGAAAACTTCCTTGATGTCCTCATTGTGGGTTTACAGACGGGATCAGGGCCAGTCCTCCCATTAGACCGTCGCCTGTGGCAGCACCTGAATTTGAGGCGATATTTTGACAATTGTCTGCCGCCCTCCGTCGCCCCTGTTCGGTCACTACACCGCCCGCGCCCAGCCACCAGCTCATAGTGTTGCTACAGTTCCCTCCCCCACCCCATTCCCCCTTCTCCCGAAGTTCACTCACACTATCCTTGGTAGGACCCAGCCACCAGCTCATAGTGTTGCTACAGTTCCCTCCCCCACCCCATTCCCCCTTCTCCGAAGTTCACTCACACTATCCTTGGTAGGACCCAGCCACCAGCTCATAGTGTTGCTACAGTTCCCTCCCCCACCCCATTCCCCCTTCTCCCGAAGTTCACTCACACTATCCTTGGTAGGACCCAGCCACCAGCTCATAGTGTTGCAACAGTTCCCTCCCCCACCCCATTCCCCCTTCTCCCGAAGTTCACTCACACTATCCTTGGTAGGACCCAGCCACCAGCTCATAGTGTTGCTACAGTTCCCTCCCCCACCACATTCCCCCTTCTCCCGAAGTTCACTCACACTATCCTTGGTAGGACCCAGCCACCAGCTCATAGTGTTGCTACAGTTCCCTCCCCCACCACATTCCCCCTTCTCCCGAAGTTCACTCACACTATCCTTGGTAGGACCCAGCCACCAGCTCATAGTGTTGCTACAGTTCCCTCCCCCACCACATTCCCCCTTCTCCCGAAGTTCACTCACACTATCCTTGGTAGGACCCAGCCACCAGCTCATAGTTGCTACAGTTCCCTCCCCCACCCCATTCCCCCTTCTCCCGAAGTTCACTCACACTATCCTTGGTAGGACCCAGCCACCAGCTCATAGTGTTGCTACAGTTCCCTCCCCCACCCCATTCCCCCTTCTCCCGAAGTTCACTCACACTATCCTTGGTAGGACCCAGCCACCAGCTAGTCATCAAATCGTGACTTTTCTTTAATTAATATATTTGAAACATTTATGTTGTGAAACTGCAAAATACATGAAAGAATATACTTTAGTATTCAATTCACACCGATATACTGTAGCTGTACATTAAACATTTGAAGTTGCATAAATACAAAGCACGCGCTAAGGTACCATGCATCTGGCATGATGCCAAACCATAGAGCTAATTGTTACTCATATGGTAATTGGCTCCTTTCATTACTCTAATAATGTACAACCATCTATGTAGAATAACAAAGCATATTACACTAGAAACAGTAACAAAACTACACTATTGTATATTTTACAATTGGTTTGCATGACGCACGAGCAAAGTAATACAGCTAAAGACATACATTAAAGGCATTGCAATTTGTGAGTAAATGCAACCAACATTGATATGTAAGCAACTCTATCAATAACAAGATTATCATCACTAGCTAAATGCTTGAATCTAACTTACAAACAAATATTTCCAAGGCTGAAGCGTAACAAGAAATAACTGAAAGACCTGCACCGTAGCGTTGTTTTCAGCTGCTTCTTTGCGTGCAGAACGAATTCTATTCTTCCTGTTTGCGTCTCTTTCTAAGTACCAGAAAACTCCACTAGGGGGCGAATAACACCATGGAACACAATGAAAATGCATTTGAACCATTGTAATAAAACAATATGTTACCTTGTAACAGAATGGCAGCACACACACTTTATCAGAATACTTATAAATGCAAATTTTTATATTTGGTAACACGTGTTTATTTCCCCTTGACTCCAATCCCATTAGATGCCATGTCTCCATAAGTGTGGAAACGACTAACACTCACAAAGCTCTGACGAAGGCCTTGAGGCCGAAACGGAAAGCTGAATAAAGAGCAGTGATACCAGCTAGAGCAGTCCATACCCAAACAGTTTGAACTACTAATTTTGAAAATTACTCTCTCCAGAAATAAGTGTCTCACTGTTGCCACCTGCTACCGACCCCCCTCAGCTCCCAGCTGTGCCCTGGACACCATTTGTGAATTGATCGCCCCCCATCTAGCTTCAGAGTTTGTTCTGTTAGGTGACCTAAATTGGGATATGCTTAACACCCCGGCAGTCCTCTAATATAAGCTAGATGCCCTCAATCTCACACAAATCATCAAGGATCCCACCAGATACAACCCTAAATCTGTAAACAAGGGCACCCTCATAGACGTCACCCTGACCAACTGGCCCTCCAAATACACCTCCGCCGTCTTCAACCAGGATCTCAGCGATCACTGTCTCATTGCCTGTATACGCTACGGAGCCGCAGTCAAACGACCACCCCTCATCACTGTCAAACGCTCCCTAAAACACTTCTGTGAGCAGGCCTTTCTAATCGACCTGGCCCGGGTATCCTGGAAGGACATTGACCTCATCCCGTCAGTTGAGGATGCCTGGTCATTCTTAAAAGTAACTTCCTCACCATTTTAGATAAGCATGCTCCATTCAAAAAATGCAGAACCAAGAACAGATACAGCCCTTGGTTCACTCCAGACCTGACTGCCCTCGACCAGCACAAAAACATCCTGTGGCGGACTGCAATAGCATTGAATAGCCCCCGTGATATGCAACTATTCAGGGAAGTCAGGAACCAATACACACAGTCAGTCAGGAAAGCTAAGGCCAGCTTCTTCAGGCAGAAATTTGCATCCTGTAGCTCCAACTCCAAAAAGTTCTGGGACACTGTGAAGTCCATGGAGAACAAGAGCACCTCCTCCCAGCTGCCCACTGCACTGAGGCTAGGAAACACGGTCTCCACCGATAAATCCATGATTATCGAAAACTTCAATAAGCACTTCTCAACGGCTGGCCATGCCTTCCGCCTGGCTACTCCAACCTCGGCCAACAGCTCCGCCCCCTCCGTAGTTCCTCACCCAAGCCTCTCCAGGTTCTCCTTTACCCAAATCCAGATAGCAGATGTTCTGAAAGAGCTGCAAAACCTGGACCCGTACAAATCAGCTGGGCTTGACAATCTGGACCCGCTATTTCTGAAACTATCTGCCGCCATTGTCGCAACCCCTATTACCAGCCTGTTCAACCTCTCTTTCATATTGTCTGAGATCCCCATGGATTGGAAAGCTGCCGCAGTCATCCCCCTCTTCAAAGGGGGAGACACCCTGGACCCAAACTGTTATAGACCTATATCCATCCTGCCCTGCCTATCTAAGGTCTTCGAAAGCCAAGTCAACAAACAGGTCACTGACCGTCTCGAATCCCACCGTACCTTCTCCGCTGTGCAATCTGGTTTCCGAGCCGGTCACGGGTGCACCTCAGCCACGCTCGATAAAAGACAGTACTGTGCAGCCGTCTTCATCGACCTCGCCAAGGCTTTCGACTCTGTCAATCACCATATTCTTATCGGCAGACTCAACAGCCTCGGTTTTTCGGATGACTGCCTTGCCTGGTTCACCAATTACTTTGCAGACAGAGTTCAGTGTGTCAAATCGGAGGGCATGCTGTCCGGTCCTCTGGCAGTCTCTATGGGGGTGCCACAGGGTTCAATTTTCGGGCCGACTCTTTTCTCTGTATATATCAATGATGTTGCTCTTGCTGCGGGCGATTCCCTGATCCACCTCTACGCAGACGACACCATTCTATATACTTTCGGCCCGTCATTGGACACTGTGCTATCAAACCTCCAAACGAGCTTCAATGCCATACAGAACTCCTTCCGTGGCCTCCAACTGCTCTTAAACGCGAGTAAAACCAAATGCATGCTTTTCAACCGATCGCTGCCTGCACCCGCATGCCCGACTAACATCACCACCCTGGATGGTTCCGACCTTGAATATGTGGACATCTATAAGTACCTAGGTGTCTGGCTAGACTGCAAACACTCCTTCCAGACTCACATCAAACATCTCCAATCGAAAATCAAATCAAGAGTCGGCTTTCTATTCCGCAACAAAGCCTCCTTCACTCACGCTGCCAAGCTTACCCTAGTAAAACTGACTATCCTACCGATCCTCGACTTCGGCGATGTCATCTACAAAATGGCTTCCAACACTCTACTCAGCAAACTGGATGCAGTCTATCACAGTGCCATCCGTTTTGTCACTAAAGCACCTTATACCACCCACCACTGCGACTTGTATGCTCTAGTCGGCTGGCCCTCACTACATATTCGTCGCCAGACCCACTGGCTCCAGGTCATCTACAAGTCCATGCTAGGTAAAGCTCCGCCTTATCTCAGTTCACTGGTCACGATGGCAACACCCATCCGTAGCACGCGCTCCAGCAGGTGTATCTCACTGATCATCCCTAAAGCCAACACCTCATTTGGCCGCCTTTCGTTCCAGTACTCTGCTGCCTGTGACTGGAACGAATTGCAAAAATCGCTGAACTTGGAGACTTTTATCTCCCTCACCAACTTCAAACATCAGCTATCCGAGCAGCTAACCGATCGCTGCAGCTGTACATAGTCTATAGGTAAATAGCCCACCCATTTTCACCTACCTCATTCCCATACTGTTTTTATACTGTTTTTATTTATTTACTTTTCTGCTCTTTTGCACACCAATATCTCTACCTGTACATGACCATCTGATCATTTATCACTCCAGTGTTAATCTGCAAAATTGTATTATTCGCCTACCTCCTCATGCCTTTTGCACACATTGTATATAGACTGCCCGTTTTTTCTACTGTGTTATTGACTGGTTAATTGTTTACTCCATGTGTAACTCTGTGTTGTCTGTTCACACTGCTATGCTTTATCTTGGCCAGGTCGCAGTTGCAAATGAGAACTTGTTCTCAACTAGCCTACCTGGTTAAATAAAAGTGTTCTCAACTAGCCTACCTGGTTAAATAAAGGTGTTCTCAACTAGCCTACCTGGTTAAATAAAGGTGTTCTCAACTAGCCTACCTGGTTAAATAAAGGTGTTCTCAACTAGCCTACCTGGTTAAATAAAGGTGTTCTCAACTAGCCTACCTGGTTAAATAAAGGTGTTCTCAACTAGCCTACCTGGTTAAATAAAGGTGTTCTCAACTAGCCTACCTGGTTAAATAAAGGTGTTCTCAACTAGCCTACCTGGTTAAATAAAGGTGTTCTCAACTAGCCTACCTGGTTAAATAAATAAAGGTTGTTCTCAACTAGCCTACCTGGTTAAATAAAGGTGTTCTCAACTAGCCTACCTGGTTAAATAAAGGTGTTCTCAACTAGCCTACCTGGTTAAATAAAGGTGTTCTCAACTAGCCTACCTGGTTAAATAAAGGTGTTCTCAACTAGCCTACCTGGTTAAATAAAGGTGTTCTCAACTAGCCTACCTGGTTAAATAAAGGTGAAATAAAATAAAAAATAAAAAAAAAAAAAACATACAACAGAGTTACACATGGAATTAACAAAACATACAGTCAATAATACAGTAGAGAAAATAAAACAAAAAGTCTATATACAGCACGTGCAAATGAGTTAAGATAAGGGAGTTAAGGCAATAAATAGGCCATGGTGGCGAAGTAATTACAATATATCAATTAAACACTGGAATGGTAGATGTGCAGACAATGAATGTGGAAGTAGAGATACTGGGGTGCAAAGGAGCAAGATAAATAAATAAATACAGTATGGGGATGAGGTAGATAGATGGGCTGTTTACAGATGGGCTTTGTTGAGTTTGAATTTGTTGAGTAGGGTATTGGAGGCTATTTTGTAAATGACATCGCCAAAGTCGAGGATTGGTAGGATGGTCAGTTTTACAAGGGTATGCTTGGCAGCATGAGTGAAGGATGCTTTGTTGCGAAATAGGAAGCCGATTCTAGATTTAATTTTGGATTGGAGATGCTTAATGTGAGTCTGGAAGGAGGATTTACAGTCTAACCAGACACCTAGGTATTTGTAGTTGTCCACGTCAGAACCGTCCAGAATAGTGATGCTGGATGGGCTGGCAGGTGTAGGCAGTGATCGGTTGAAAAGCATGCATTTAGTTTTACTTGCATTTAAGAGCAGTTGGAGGCCACGGAAGGAGAGTTGTATGGCATTGAAACTTGTCTGGAGGTTAGTTAACACAGTGTCCAAAGAATGGCCAGAAGTATAGAGAATGGTGTCGTCTGCGTAGAGGTGGATCAGAGAATCACCAGCAGCAAGAGCGACATCATTGATGTATACAGAGAAAAGAGTCGGCCTGAGAATTGAGCCTGTGGCACCCCCATAGAGTCGGCCAGAGCTCCGGACAACAGGCCCTCTGATTTGACACACTGAACTCTATCAGAGAAGTAGTTGATGAACCAGGTGAGGCAATCATTTGAGAAACAAAGACTGTTGAGTATGCCAATAAGAATGTGGTGATTGAGAGTCGAAAGCCTTGGCCAGGTCGATGAATATGCTGCACAGTAATGTCTCTTATCGATGGCGGTTATGATATCGTTTAGGATCTTGAGTGTGGCTGAGGTGCACCCGTGACCAGCTCTGAAACCAGATTGCATAGCGGAGAAGGTACGGTGGGATTCTAAATGGTCGGTCATCTGTTTGTTACCTTGGCTTTCGAAGACCTTAGAAAGGCAGGGTAGGATAGATATAGATCTGTATATCATTTTAGAAAGATAGGGGTTTTTGGTCGTCTTCCTGGGAGTGGAGTTAGGCACTGCAGAACCTGGATTAGCCTCCACATCATCAGAGGAACAGAGAAGGAGTAGGTTAAGAGTACGGCTAGGCTTTCCCCCTTCTGATGACCAGGTGGCGAATCGCATCTCTACATGTCTGGCAGACATATCAGTGTGGATGACGGATCACCACCTCAAGCTGAACTTCGGCAAGACGGAGCTGCTCTTCCTCCCGGGGAAGGACTGCCCGTTCCATGATCTCGCCATCACGGTTGACAACTCCATTGTGTCCTCCTCCCAGAGCGCTAAGAACCTTGGCGTGATCCTGGACAACACCCTGTCGTTCTCAACTAACATCAAGGCGGTGGCCCGTTCCTGTAGGTTCATGCTCTACAACATCCGCAGAGTACGACCCTGCCTCACACAGGAAGCGGCGCAGGTCCTAATCCAGGCACTTGTCATCTCCCGTCTGGATTACTGCAACTCGCTGTTGGCTGGGCTCCCTGCCTGTGCCATTAAACCCTACAACTCATCCAGAACGCCGCAGCCCGTCTAGTGTTCAACCTTCCCAAGTTCTCTCACGTCACCCCGCTCCTCCGCTCTCTCCACTGGCTTCCAGTTGAAGCTCGCATCCGCTACAAGACCATGGTGCTTGCCTACGGAGCTGTGAGGGGAACGGCACCTCAGTACCTCCAGGCTCTGATCAGTCCCTACACCCAAATAAGGGCACTGCGTTCATCCACCTCTGGCCTGCTCGCCTCCCTACCACTGAGGAAGTACAGTTCCCGCTCAGCCCAGTCAAAACTGTTCGCTGCTCTGGCTCCCCAATGGTGGAACAAACTCCCTCACGACGCCAGGACAGCGGAGTCAATCACCACCTTCCGGAGACACCTGAATCCCCACCTCTTTAAGGAATACCTAGGATAGGATAAAGTAATCCTTCTCACCCCCCCCCCCCTTAAAATATTTAGATGCACTATTGTAAAGTGGCTGTTCCACTGGATGTCATAAGGTGAATGCACCAATTTGTAAGTCGCTCTGGATAAGAGCGTCTGCTAAATGACTTAAATGTAAATGTAAATGCTAGCTCCAGGCTAATTTGTTATTGCTTCAGGACAGGGACGTTAGACAGGCCACTTGGATAGCAGCTAACTAACTGAGATGATCCAGGTGAAGAACAGAAGAAAAAGGTTCAGTGCTTGATATGGAGAAAAAGTATATATTTGTCCGATTACCTCTGGTTTGAGTCGTGCTGTGCAGACTGGCGAAAGTTATCCGTGGTAGCTGATGACCGCAAGCAGTGGCTAGCTTACTACAAGCTAATAGCTAGTTAGCTGGCTAGCTTCCATTGGGGTTCCGGTTCGGAGGAAGGATCAGCAGGGCTATATGTGGTAAATCAGGCCAATTGGCAAACTAGGTATAGTGGCCAAAGAATTTGTCCAATGGGCCACTTGAGCTAACAGTCCGATGTGCTTCAGACAGCTAGTGGGCCGTGGTTAGCTAGTAGCCAGTTAGCTAGCAGGCAGTGGTCAGCTAGTAGCCAGTTAGCTAGTAGCCAGTAAGTTTTGATGGAAATTCTGGATTCTTAAAAGTATAAAAATAGCAGATACGTACCACATCGGGTGAGGCGGGTTGCAGGAGAGTATATTCAGTCCGTAGATGGAAAGTGAGATTAAAATATATCATGCATTTCATTAGGTGAGGATGTGTTTACAGACACATCATGCATTTCATTAGGTGAGGATGTGTTTACAGACACATCATGCATTTCATTAGGTGAGGATGTGTTTACAGACACATCATGCATTTCATTAGGTGAGGATGTGTTTACAGACACATCATGCATTTCATTAGGTGAGGATGTGTTTACAGACACATCATGCATTTCATTAGGTGAGGATGTGTTTACAGACACCTGTTGCCAAATAATGCTTGCTGGTGTGTGAACCTATTTTGAATGATTTTATTGATTTATGTGTAGATACATTTAGTCAATTTAATCAAATTAACTTTGAATTAAATTGCCAGTTGGATGCGGCGCCCTGCCTCTACCCTCTCTCTCTCTTTTCTCCGTCCTCAATCTATTCTGTTCTCGACCTATTCTCTCTCCTCGACCTATTCTCTCTCTTCGACCTATTCTCTCTCTTCTACCTATTCTCTCTCTCCTCGACCTATTCTCTTTCTTCTACCTATTCTCTCTTCTCAACCTATTCTCTCTACCTTCTCTACCTATTCTCTCTTCTCAACCTATTTCTCTCTTCTCGACCTATTTCTCTCTTCTCGACCTATTCTCTCTCTTCTCGACCTATTCTCTCTTCTCAACCTATTCTCTCTCTCCTCGACCTATTCTCTCTCTTCTCGACCTATTCTCTCTCTTCTCGACCTATTCTCTCTCTTCTCGACCTATTTCTCTCTTCTCAACCTATTCTCTCTCTTCTCGACCTATTCTCTCTTCTCAACCTATTCTCTCTCTTCTCGACCTATTCTCTCTTCTCAACCTATTCTCTCTCTTCTCGACCTATTCTCTCTCTTCTCGACCTATTCTCTCTCTTCTCGAACTATTCTCTCTCTTCTCGACCTATTCTCTCTCTCCTCGACCTATTCTCTCTCTTCTCGACCTATTCTCTCTTCTCAACCTATTCTCTCTCTCCTCGACCTATTCTCTCTCTTCTCGACCTATTCTCTCTTCTCAACCTATTCTCTCTCTTCTCGACCTATTCTCTCTTCTCAACCTATTCTCTCTCTTCTCGACCTATTCTCTCTTCTCAACCTATTCTCTCTCTTCTCGACCTATTCTCTCTCTTCTCGACCTATTCTCTCTCTTCTCGACCTATTCTCTCTCTCCTCGACCTATTCTCTCTCTTCTCGACCTATTCTCTCTCTTCTCGACCTATTCTCTCTCTTCTCGACCTATTCTCTCTCTTCTCGACCTATTCTCTCTCTTCTCGACCTATTCTCTCTCTTCTCGACCTATTCTCTCTCTTCTCGACCTATTCTCTCTCTCCTCGACCTATTCTCTCTCTTCTCGACCTATTCTCTCTCTTCTCGACCTATTCTCTCTCTTCTCGACCTATTCTCTCTCTCCTCGACCTATTCTCTCTCTTCTCGACCTATTCTCTCTCTCTCCTCGACCTATTCTCTCTCTTCTCGACCTATTCTCTCTCTCCTCGACCTATTCTCTCTCTTCTCGACCTATTCTCTCTCTCCTCGACCTATTCTCTCTCTTCTCGACCTATTCTCTCTTCTCAACCTATTCTCTCTCTTCTCGACCTATTCTCTCTTCTCAACCTATTCTCTCTCTTCTCGACCTATTCTCTCTCTTCTCGACCTATTCTCTCTCTTCTCGACCTATTCTCTCTCTCTATTCTTCTCGACCTATTCTCTCTCTTCTCGACCTATTCTCTCTCTTCTCGACCTATTCTCTCTCTTCTCGACCTATTTCTCTCTTCTCGACCTATTCTTCTCTTCTCGACCTATTTCTCTCTTCTCGACCTATTCTCTCTCTTCTCGACCTATTCTCTCTCTTCTCGACCTATTCTCTCTCCTCGACCTATTCTCTCTCTTCGACCTATTCTCTCTCTTCGACCTATTCTCTCTCTTCGACCTATTCTCTCTTCTCGACCTATTCTCTCTCCTCGACCTATTCTCTCTCTTCTCGACCTATTCTCTCTCTTCTCGACCTATTCTCTCTTCTCGACCTATTCTCTATTCTCTCCTCGACCTATTCTCTCTTCTCAACCTATTCTCTCTCTTCTCGACCTATTCTCTCTCTTCTCGACCTATTCTCTCTCTTCTCGACCTATTTCTCTCTTCTCTATTCTCGACCTTCTCGACCTATTCTCTCTCTTCTCGACCTATTCTCTCTCTTCTCGACCTATTCTCTCTTCTCTACCTATTCTCTCTCTTCTCGACCTATTCTCTCTTCTCTACCTATTCTCTCTCTTCTCGACCTATTCTCTCTCTTCTCGACCTATTCTCTCTCTTCTCGACCTATTCTCTCTCTTCTCTACCTATTCTCTCTCTTCTCTACCTATTCTCTCTCTTCTCTACCTATTCTCTCTCTTCTCTACCTATTCTCTCTCTTCTCTACCTATTCTCTCTCTTCTCGACCTATTCTCTCTTCTCGACCTATTCTCTCTCTTCTCTACCTATTCTCTCTCTATTCTCTCTCTTCTCGACCTATTCTCTCTTCTCTACCTATTCTCTCTCTATTTCTCGACCTATTCTCTCTCTTCTCGACCTATTCTCTCTTCTCTACCTATTCTCTCTCTTCTCGACCTATTCTCTCTTCTCGACCTATTCTCTCTCTTCTCTACCTATTCTCTCTCTTCTCGACCTATTCTCTCTTCTCTACCTATTCTCTCTCTTCTCGACCTATTCTCTCTCTCCTCGACCTATTCTCTCTCTTCTCGACCTATTCTCTCTTCTCGACCTATTTCTCTCTTCTCAACCTATTCTCTCTCTCCTCGACCTATTCTCTCTTCTCAACCTATTCTCTCTTCTCAACCTATTCTCTCTCTTCTCGACCTATTCTCTCTCTCCTCGACCTATTCTCTCTTCTCGACCTATTCTCTCTTCTCAACCTATTCTCTCTCTCCTCGACCTATTCTCTCTTCTCGACCTATTCTCTCTTCTCAACCTATTCTCTCTCTCCTCGACCTATTCTCTCTTCTTCTCAACCTATTCTCTCTTCTCAACCTATTCTCTCTCTTCTCGACCTATTCTCTCTCTCCTCGACCTATTCTCTCTTCTCAACCTATTCTCTCTTCTCAACCTATTCTCTCTCTTCTCGACCTATTCTCTATTCTCTTCTCGACCTATTCTCTCTCTCTTCTCGACCTATTCTCTCTTCTCGACCTATTCTCTCTTCTCAACCTATTCTCTCTCTTCTCGACCTATTCTCTCTCTCCTCGACCTATTCTCTCTTCTCAACCTATTCTCTCTCTCCTCGACCTATTCTCTCTTCTCAACCTATTCTCTCTCTTCTCGACCTATTCTCTCTCTCCTCGACCTATTCTCTCTTCTCAACCTATTCTCTCTCTCCTTCGACCTATTCTCTCTCCTCGACCTATTCTCTCTCTCCTCGACCTATTCTCTCTTCTCAACCTATTCTCTCTCTTCTCGACCTATTTCTCTCTCTCTCGACCTACCTATTCTCTTCTCAACCTATTCTCTCTCTCCTCGACCTATTCTCTCTCTTCTCGACCTATTCTCTCTATTCTCTCGACCTATTCTCTCTTCTCAACCTATTCTCTCTCTTCTCGACCTATTCTCTCTCTTCTCGACCTATTCTCTCTTCTCAACCTATTCTCTCTCTCAACCCTCGACCTATTCTCTCTCCTCGACCTATTCTCTCTCTCCTCGACCTATTCTCTCTCTTCTCAACCTATTCTCTCTCTTCTCGACCTATTCTCTCTCTTCTCGACCTATTCTCTCTCTCTCGACCTATTCTCTCTTCTCGACCTATTCTCTCTCTTCTCTACCTATTCTCTCTTCTCGACCTATTCTCTCTCTCCTCGACCTCTTTTGGTGAATATCAAGTGATCCAGATGTTGTTGAACAACTGGCAAATCGGCTTGTCGCGGTTTTGATCCTGGACTGTCACACTTAACAAAATAATAGATTTGGAGTTGTCCCCTCCATGAAGAACTTCATCGATGTGTATTGATGTGAGCCATGACCAGCCTGTCAAAGCACTTCATGGCTACAGACGTGAGTGCTACTGGTCGGTAGACATTTAGGCAGGTTACCTTCGTGTTCTTGGGCACAGACTATGGTGGTCTGCTTAAAACACGTTGGCATTACAGACTCGGATAGGGAGAGGTTGAAAAGGTCAGTGAAGACAGTTGGTCAGCACTCGCAGTACACGTCCTGGTAATCCATCCGGCTCTGCGGCCTTGTGAATGTTGACCTGTTTAAAGGTCTTACTCACCTCGGCCGCGGAGAGCGTGATCACACAGTCTTCCGGAACAGCTGATGCTCTAATGCATGTTTCAGTGTGATCATAGAAGTAGTTTAGTTCGTCTGGAAGGCTCGTGTCACTGGGCAGCTCTCGGCTGTGCTTCCCTTTGTAGTCTGTAATGGTTTGCAGGCCCTGCAACATCCAACGATTGTCAGAGCCGGTGTAGTACGACTTCATCTTAGTCCTGTATTGACGCTTTGCCTGTTTGATGGTTCGTTGGAGGGACAGTTGGAATATCTTATAAGCTTCTGGGTTCGAGTCCCGCTCCTTGAAAGCGGCATCTCTAGCTCAGTGCGGACGCTGCCTGTAATCCATGGCTTCTCGTTGGGGTATGTACGTACGGTCACTGTGGGGACGACGTCATCGATGCACTTATTGATGAAGCCCATAACAGATGTGGTGTACTCCTCAATGCCATCGGAGGAATCCTGGAACATGTTCCACATAGATGTGATGGAAAAACAGTCCTGTAGTTTAGCATCTGCTTCATCTGACCACTTTTTTATTGATCTTGTCACTGGTGCTTCCTGCTGTCATTTTTGCTTGTATACAGGAATCAGGAGGATAGAATTATGGTCAGATTTGCCAAATGGAGGGCGAGGGAGAACTTTGTATGTGTCTCTGTGTGTGGAGTATTGTGGTCTAGACTTTGTTTCCCTCTGGTTGCACATTTAACAATGTGATAGGAATGAGGTAAAATGGATTTAAGTTTCCCTGTAGGAGAGCCGCCTCTGGGTGAGGGTTTTTTGTTTGCTTATGGCGGAGTACAGCTCATTCAATGCTATCTTGGTTCCAGCCTCTGACCGTGGTGGTATGTAAACAGTTGCAAAGAATATAGATAAAAATCTCTCTCAGTAGGTAATGTGGTCATGAGAAACTCTACCTCAGTCGAGCAATGACTCGAGACTTCCTTAGATATCGTGCACCAGCTGTTGTTTTCTCTCCCCTAATCAAACCAAATGTTATTTGTCACATGCGTTGAATTCAACAGAACACAACAGACCTTATAGTGAAAGGGGAGGGGAGAGAAAACATTGTATATTTACAGTGGGGCAAAAAAGCATTTAGTCAGTCACCAATTGTGCAAGTTCTCCCACTTTAAAAGATGAGAGAGGCCTGTAATTTTCATCATAGGTACACTTCAACTATGACAGACAAAATGAGAAAAAAAATCCTGAAAATCACATTGTAGGATTTGTAATGAATTTATTTGCAAATGATGGTGGAAAATAAGTATTTGGTCAATAACAGAAGTTTATCTCAATACTTTCTGTAAGTCTTCACAAGGTTTTCACACACTGTTGCTTGTATTTTGGCCCATTCCTCCATGCAGATCTCTGGTAGCCAGTCAGCTGGCTAGCTTTTGATGGGAGTTCTGGAGTCTTACCAACATTTCTACTACACTTTATGTCTCCAGACATTAGCAATATCTTTTTTATTACAACAAAAATCACAGGGTATTATAGACCTATAGACTACTGCTGACACAGGGTAGTATAGACCTATAGACTACTGCTGACACAGGGTAGTATAGACCTATAGACTACTGCTGACACAGGGTAGTATAGACCTATAGACTACTGCTGACACAGGGTAGTATAGACCTATAGACTACTGCTGACACAGGGTAATATAGACCTATAGACTACTGCTGACACAGGGTAGTATAGACCTATAGACTACTGCTGACACAGGGTAATATAGACCTATAGACTACTGCTGACACAGGGTAGTATAGACCTATAGACTACTGCTGACACAGGGTAATATAGACCTATAGGCTACTGCTGACACAGGGTAATATAGACCTATAGTCTACTGCTGACACAGGGTAGTATAGACCTATAGGCTACTGCTGACACAGGGTAATATAGACCTATAGGCTACTGCTGACACAGGGTAGTATAGACCTATAGACTACTGCTGACACAGGGTAGTATAGACCTATAGGCTACTGCTGACACAGGGTAGTATAGACCTATAGACTACTGCTGACACAGGGTAGTATAGACCTATAGGCTACTGCTGACACAGGGTAGTATAGACCTATAGACTACTGCTGACACAGGGTAGTATAGACCTATAGGCTACTGCTGACACAGGGTAGTATAGACCTATAGACTACTGCTGACACAGGGTAATATAGACCTATAGGCTACTGCTGACACAGGGTAGTATAGACCTATAGACTACTGCTGACACAGGGTAATATAGACCTATAGGCTACTGCTGACACAGGGTAATATAGACCTATAGTCTACTGCTGACACAGGGTAGTATAGACCTATAGGCTACTGCTGACACAGGGTAGTATAGACCTATAGGCTACTGCTGACACAGGGTAATATAGACCTATAGGCTACTGCTGACACAGGGTAATATAGACCTATAGTCTACTGCTGACACAGGGTAGTATAGACCTATAGGCTACTGCTGACACAGGGTAGTATAGACCTATAGACTACTGCTGACACAGGGTAGTATAGACCTATAGGCTACTGCTGACACAGGGTAGTATAGACCTATAGACTACTGCTGACACAGGGTAATATAGACCTATAGGCTACTGCTGACACAGGGTAGTATAGACCTATAGACTACTGCTGACACAGGGTAATATAGACCTATAGGCTACTGCTGACACAGGGTAATATAGACCTATAGTCTACTGCTGACACAGGGTAGTATAGACCTATAGGCTACTGCTGACACAGGGTAATATAGACCTATAGGCTACTGCTGACACAGGGTAATATAGACCTATAGACTACTGCTGACAGAGGGTAATATAGACCTATAGACTACTGCTGACACAGGGTAATATAGACCTATAGTCTACTGCTGACACAGGGTAATATAGACCTATAGACTACTGCTGACACAGGGTAATATAGACCTATAGGCTACTGCTGACACAGGGTAATATAGACCTATAGTCTACTGCTGACACAGGGTAATATAGACTACTGCTGTCACAGGGTAATATAGACCTATAGACTACTGCTGACACAGGGTAGTATAGACCTATAGACTACTGCTGACACAGGGTAGTATAGACCTATAGTCTACTGCTGACACAGGGTAATATAGACCTATAGACTACTGCTGACACAGGGTAATATAGACCTATAGTCTACTGCTGACACAGGGTAGTATAGACCTATAGACTACTGCTGACACAGGGTAATATAGACTACTGCTGACACAGGGTAATATAGACCTATAGTCTACTGCTGACACAGGGTAGTATAGACCTATAGGCTACTGCTGACACAGGGTAATATAGACCTATAGACTACTGCTGACACAGGGTAATATAGACCTATAGTCTACTGCTGACACAGGGTAATATAGACCTATAGTCTACTGCTGACACAGGATAGTATAGACCTATAGACTACTGCTGACACAGGGTAATATAGACCTATAGACTACTGCTGACACAGGATAGTATAGACTACTTATTTTTTATTGATTTTATTGATGTATAGACACATTTAGTCAATTTAATAAAATTAACTTTGAATTAAATTGCCAGTTGGATGCAGCGCCCTGCCTCTACCCTCTCTCTCTCTATTCTCGAGCTATTCTCTTCTCGACCTATTCTCTCTTCTCGACCTCTTGTGGTGAATATCGAGTGATCCAGATGTTGTTGAACAATTGACAAATCGGCTTGTAGCGGTTTTGATCCTGGACTCTCCCACCAACCATAATAACGTGAGTTTTGGAGTTGTCCCCTCCAGGAAGAACTTCTCCACTACACGAGAGAGAGCAGGAGGAAGGAGAGAGAGGAGGAGGAGAGTAGAGAGATGATTCAATACCCCCATCATCACCTGAAGACTGTACACCACAGAGACAAAGATGAAGTTACAGAGACCAGTTGGTAGACCGGAGACTGTTGAGCTGAGTCAGGACAGACTGATTTAAATAGTTATTACAGAGACCAGTTGGTAGACTGGAGACTGTTGAGCTGAGTCAGAACAGACTGATTTATTAAATAGGTTTTCAGAGACTCCTCCTTCAGGTGTCAAAACAGACAGGGTTGATTTGCATAAACTCCTCTGTACGTTTCCATGGAAATGCAGTAACTAATCAAATGTGACTCATCTCCTATAGGCCTATTCCATGGGACTGACTCACCTCCTATAGGTCTATTCCATGGGACTGACTCACCTCCTATAGGCTTATTCCATGGGACTGACTCACCTCCTATAGGCCTATTCCATGGGACTCACTCACCTCCTATAGGTCTATTCCATGTGACTGACTCACCTCCTATAGGTCTATTCCATGACTCACCTCCTATAGGTCTATTCCATGGGACTGACTCACCTCCTAAATGCCTATTCCATGGGACTGACTCACCTCCTATAGGTCTATTCCATGGGACTGACTCATCTCCTATAGGTCTATTCCATGGGACTGACTCACCTCCTATAGGTCTATTCCATGGGACTGACTCACCTCCTAAATGCCTATTCCATAGGAATTATACATTTTCATGTAAATCTACCATTGAGAATGTCATGTCAAATCAAATCAAATGTATTTATATAGCCCTTCGTACATCAGCTGATATCTCGAGGTGCTGTACAGAAACCCAGCCTAAAACCCCAAACACCAAGTAATGCAGGTGTAGAAACACGGTGGCTAGGAAAAACTCCCTAGAAAGGCCAAAACCTAGGAAGAAACCTAGAGAGGAACCAGGCAATGTGGGGTGGCCAGTCCTCTTCTGGCTGTGCCGGGTGGAGATTATAACAGAACATGGCCAAGATGTTCAAATGTTCATAAATGACCAGCATGGTCCAATAATAATAATCACAGGCATATCTTCAACCACCAACTTACCATCCTGAGACAAGGCCGAGTATAGCCCACAAAGATCTCCGCCACGGCACAACCCAAGGGGGGCAACCCAGACAGGAAGGTCACATCAGTGACACAACCCACTCAAAGTGACGGATCCCTCCTAGGGACGGTATGAAAGAGCCCTAGTAAGCTTGGCTTTTCCTAGATAAGTGTTTTAAAGAAATGGGGAGACTTGGGTATTTGTTTTTGGATCGAAGCTGTAGAGATCAGTCAGGAATTGATCTTCTCTCTAATTCATCATTAAATGACCGGTTATGATGGTGCATTCATCAGCTGTACAGTTGCAAGCTGTTATTTTGGCGTTTTGGACCAAAGTGAACTTTTAACACATTGACTTTGTTTGAACATGATTTCATAAACCAAATCTTAGGAGGAAAAGTCATGTTGAATGTTTTTAACCTCCTGCCCTTCCTTCTACTGACGGTTGTCTGGCCAACTGATTATCAAATTCCCCAGGTGAACCTTGACTTGTTAGTTTAATGCAGTTCTCCTAGATGCTGAACCCGGATGTAGTGACTGTCTACACTGAGAGTTTTTCTTCCTCTCTCATGATCTATCAATGCCTCAGGATGTCACTGAATAAATATTATCTTACTGGATGAGGAACTCTTCTCTCATGATCTATCAATGCCTCAGGATGCCACTGAGTAAATATTATCTTACTGAATGAGGAACTCTTCTTACATGATTTCTGGGAGAAGGTGTGTCTGAAGTAAACAGAGCACCCGGCCTGCAAGCAGTCAACTTCCTTTTCATTTTGTTTATTACATTGACCAGAAAACCTGTACTTGTCTGTTTAAATGAGTCCTGTCTGACATAATTATTGGACTTGCAACAGTCAACTTAGTTGCCTAGTGGGTAGAATATCCACCCTGATAGGGGATTGGGGTTTGATCCCTGGTTGAGTCATACCAAAGACTATAAAAAATGGGACCAGATGTGTCTCTGCTTGGCACTCAGCATTAAGGAGATGATGGAGTACAAGGCCTTCTAACAGACTATCTTCCTGTCCGGTACTGGTACATCACGCTGCTCCTTGCTACAGAAACTAGAGGCTCTTGTCCTTTGGGCCGTTCTGGTTTCAGACAAGAGTTACTTAACTAGTCAGTTGACAATTAAAATTACATTTCACTCATTTTGTTTCCAAAAAAATAGGGAAACGTTGATCTTGTGAATTGGATGAATGAACTGAAATAAAATTGTAATAAATTAAGTTAAATTGTGAATTGAGGATTGTCTTTCGGAAGAAAAAACAGACACAAAATACAAAGACACAATTCAGGTGCCGTGTTGAAAATGTTGTGAAATGTTATCTGCTTTTTCCATGGAATAGCAGCACTGAGGTTACGGTTGCTGAGTTCACATTCATTAATATTCCACAAGGCCTCTGACACAAAAACTCAAAGAACTCCAAATGTTTAGTATGATGTCTCATAAAGGCCTTACCGACATTGCAGATATGTTTATATCTGAATGAAATGGAGGAAGATGTGTCCTACTGAATGAAATGGAGGAAGATGTGTCCTACTGAATGAAATGAAGGAAGATGTGTCCATCTGAATGAAATGGAGGAAGATCTGAATGAAATGGAGGAAGATGTGTCCTACTGAATGAAATGAAGATGTCCTACTGAATGAAATGAAGGAAGATGTGTCCTACTGAATGAAATGAAGGAAGATGAGTCCAACTGAATGAAATGGAGGAAGATGTGGCCAACTGAATGAAATGGAGGAAGATGTGTCCTACTGAATGAAATGAAGCAAGATGTGGCCAACTGAATGAAACGGAGGAAGATGTGTCCTACTGAATGAAACGGAGGAAGATGTGTCCAACTGAATGAAATGGAGGAAGATGTGTCCTACTGAATGAAATGGAGGAAGATGTGTCCAACTGAATGAAATGGAGGAAGATGTGTCCTACTGAATGAAATGGAGGAAGATGTGTCCAACTGAATGAAATGGAGGAAGATGTGTCCTACTGAATGAAATGGAGGAAGATGTGTCCAACTGAATGAAATGGAGGAAGATGTGTCCAACTGAATGAAACAGAGGAAGATGTGTCCAACTGAATGAAACAGAGGAAGATGTGTCCAACTGAATGGAATGGAGGAAGATGTGTACAACTGGTGCATTCTGTATCTATAGCCTGAAATAATGGTTTCATTAATTGGTGTTGTTTATGTTGGTGTATTGTGGTCTGACCACTGCTGAGTTTATTTCCAGTATCTGAAGTAGTTCACAGTAAGAGTTGACACAAGGCTGTGTATGTAGAGTTAGAACATGTGTTTCCTAACAACACTGTGGTCAGAGCAGCACTGGGCTGTTTAACACCTCCGACTCAGCAGCTGTAGATTCTTCAGTGGAGTCAGGCGCAGAGAGCAGAGGATTCGGAAAAACACTTTATTTCCGTACAAACACTGCGCACAAAGAGGGTGACGCACAACACTCCAAAAATGTACTACGCAGGTACATACGCTGTACAGCGGACAATCCAAAAGACAGGAACACTCCTTGACCAAAATCAGCAAACAAGCACGAACACAGGCGGGCTAACTGAACTTAAATAACTCCAACCCAAAACCCCAAACAAGGAACAGGTGAAGCCAATTAGACCCAACAAAACGAAAAGGGGAAAAGGGATCGGTAGCAGCTGGTAGACCGGTGACGACGACCGCCGAGCTCTACCTGAACGGGAAGGGGAGCCACCTTCGGTAGGAGTCGTGACACAACCATTATCACATTGAATAAGAGCTTTCTACATGGTTTCTAATTGGAGTTATTTAGCTGTGTTACTTTGTTCCCCAGTCTAACCTCCCTTCATGTATTATATTTCGCTTAAGTAAAACATTTTTAAGTTCTTCAATTACCAGCTGAAGCAGGTCACATAATTAAACTTCATGTAAAATTTGTGGTGGCTTATTTCTGCTTTACCAATTGAGGAGAGTTACAAACTTCACACACCAGTCAGAGTTATATTTAAACTACATCTTTAATAATAAGAGCTTTGCAATAGCCTTTTGACTTTCAATGATGCGCCATCTCTAATGAACCATTGAAAGTGACTACAGAAAATGACAAAGATCTTTTATAGCCAAGATACACCCCTCTCAGCCTACATGACAAACCACAGATCTTAGGAACAGTTCACAAATAAATAATTTTACTTAAGAGAGAGGAGTATCCCATAGCCAGATAGCATTCGCTATAAACTATCGTTCAGTTTGGTCCCTAAGACGAGGTTGTAATCTCATTCCTGGTACAGAACCATTACCTCGTCCAATGGCACAACTCAATTGTCAACTCTAGATCCTCCCATCTCAAGTAAACCCCCTCTTGACCCCACTCCTGGACAAGCTCACTGAGGGGAGTGACTTGCGCACAGACATTGTGGAGACAAGTAATTGGTTCCCCCTTAATCACGCCATCCCTTCACATGGTAGATAAGACATATGAAGACAATGTTCCATTCTGTCCTCTTCCCTTTCTGATATTCTGCATAGCACCAGAGACATGTAAAAGACAAGCCTGACCTCTCCGCTCTCTGGGCCCCAAGTGACTGAGCCCCAGCTGAGGGAAGAAATGCAACTGCCAACACTAGAGTCTATTAGAAATACATTCTAATAAAAACTATTTCACATGAGAATATTATGTAGATATGACATCTGAATGACTTATTATTATTATATTAATTCTGATTCATCCACCGCAAATTACCTTTGTAATTGTGATTTAAAAGGTGTGGACATTTATTTGCTAATTGTTTACATCAAATGTTCCTTGAATGTTGGCTTGTATGACCTATGCAGTGGTTCCCAAACGATTTATAGTCCCGTACATCTTCAAACATTCAACCTCCATCTGTACCCCCTCTAGCACCAGGGTCAGCTGTACCCCCTCTAGCACCAGGGTCAGCTGTACCCCCTCTAGCACCAGGGTCAGCTGTACCCCCTCTAGCACCAGGGTCAGCTGTACCCCCTCTAGCACCAGGGTCAGCTGTACCCCCTCTAGCACCAGGGTCAGCTGTACCCCCTCTAGCACCAGGGTCAGCGCACTCTCAACGGTTGTTTTTCACCATCATTGTCAGCCTGCCACAGACACACTATACGACACATTTATTAAACATAAGAATGAGTTTTTGTCACAAACCGGGTCTTATGGCCGTTTTGGAGCAGTGGCTTCTTCCTTGATGAACAGCCTTTCAGGTTATGTCGATATGGGACTCGTTTTACTGTGGATATTGATACTAATTGACGTCAATTAGCCTATCAGAAGCTTCTAAAGCCATAACATCATTTTCTGGAATTTTCCAAGCTGTTTAAAGGCACAGTCAACTTAGTGTATGTAAACTTCCGACTTCAACTGTATACCAGGAGCTGTGCCAGACCAGCCACGTCTGACTCATCCAGCTGTCACGCATATAATTCACTGGCTTGTATGCGAAGCAGAAATAGTTTCAAAACATCTCCTGACATGTCACTGATGTGTTGTGTTGTTTCATGAAGACATTGTCTGTGTAGTATTTTTTTTTTTTTTTTTGCTTTCACAAATGTCTTACTACCTGAAAGTTGGTCGTAATTCTCGCTCAAAATACTCCTGTGCCTTATTTTAAAATTAGCATGTTTTGTTTCTAAATGTTTCGTCAGGTTGTGAGATAGTACTTTTGCACATATAATAAATAAACTGTAGCTGAGGAAAGGTTGCTAGATCGAATCCCTGAGCTGAGAAGGGAAAAATATGTTGTTCTGCCACTGAACAAGGCAGTTAACCCACTGTTCCTAGACCAGTTAACCCACTGTTCCTAGACCAGTTAACCCACTGTTCCTAGACCAGTTAACCCACTGTTCCTAGACCAGCTAACCCACTGTTCCTAGACCAGTTAACCCACTGTTCCTAGACCAGTTAACCCACTGTTCCTAGACCAGTTAACCCACTGTTCCTAGACCAGCTAACCCACTGTTCCTAGACCAGTTAACCCACTGTTCCTAGACCAGTTAACCCACCGTTCCTAGACCAGTTAACCCACTGTTCCTAGACCAGTTAACCCACTGTTCCTAGACCAGTTAACCCACTGTTCATAGACCAGTTAACCCACTGTTCCTAGACCAGTTAACCCACTGTTCCTAGACCAGTTAACCCACTGTTCCTAGACCAGTTAACCCACTGTTCCTAGACCAGTTAACCCACTGTTCCTAGACCAGCTAACCCACTGTTCCTAGACCAGTTAACCCACTGTTCCTAGACCAGTTAACCCACTGTTCCTAGACCAGTTAACCCACTGTTCCTAGACCAGTTAACCCACTGTTCCTAGACCAGCTAACCCACTGTTCCTAGACCAGCTAACCCACTGTTCCTAGACCAGTTAACCCACTGTTCCTAGACCAGCTAACCCACTGTTCCTAGACCAGTTAACCCACTGTTCCTAGACCAGCTAACCCACTGTTCCTAGACCAGTTAACCCACTGTTCCTAGACCAGTTAACCCACTGTTCCTTAACCCACTGTTTCTAGACCAGTTAACCCACTGTTCCTAGACCAGCTAACCCACTGTTCCTAGACCAGTTAACCCACTGTTCCTAGACCAGCTAACCCACTGTTCCTAGACCAGTTAACCCACTGTTCCTAGACCAGTTAACCCACTGTTCCTAGACCAGCTAACCCACTGTTCCTAGACCAGTTAACCCACTGTTCCTAGACCAGTTAACCCACTGTTCCTAGACCAGCTAACCCACTGTTCCTAGACCAGTTAACCCACTGTTCCTAGACCAGTTAACCCACTGTTCCTAGACCAGCTAACCCACTGTTCCTAGACCAGTTAACCCACTGTCCCTAGACCAGTTAACCCACTGTTCCTAGACCAGTTAACCCACTGTTCCTAGACCAGCTAACCCACTGTTCCTAGACCAGTTAACCCACTGTTCCTAGACCAGTTAACCCACTGTTCCACAACCAGTTAACCCACTGTTCCTAGACCAGCTAACCCACTGTTCCTAGACCTGTTAACCCACTGTTCCTAGACCAGTTAACCCACTGTTCCTAGACCAGCTAACCCACTGTTCCTAGACCAGTTAACCCACTGTTCCTAGACCAGTTAACCCACTGTTCCTAGACCAGCTAACCCACTGTTCCTAGACCAGTTAACCCACTGTTCCTAGACCAGTTAACCCACTGTTCCTAGACCAGCTAACCCACTGTTTCTAGACCAGTTAACCCACTGTTCCTAGACCAGTTAACCCACTGTTCCTAGACCAGTTAACCCACTGTTCCTAGACCAGTTAACCCACTGTTCCTAGAACAGCTAACCCACTGTTCCTAGACCAGCTAACCCACTGTTCCTAGACCAGTTAACCCACTATTCCTCAGCATTCAGTGTTCCCCTGGGGGTACGTTTCAGAGTAACTGCTGTAGGCTATTCACTTCCTAATGTAGGATATTCACTTCCTGCTGTAGGCTATTCAGTTCCTACTGTAGGATATTCACTTCCTGCTGTAGGCTATTCACTTCCTGCTGTAGGCTATTCACTTCTATTCACTTCTTGCTGTAGGCTATTCACTTCCTGCTGAAGGCTATTCACTTCTTGCTGTAGGCTATTCACTTCCTGCTGAAGGCTATTCACTTCCTGCTGCAGGCTATTCAGTTCCTACTGTAGGATATTCACTTCATGCTGTAGGCTATTCACTTCCTGCTGAAGGCTATTCACTTCCTGCTGTAGGCTATTCACTTCTTGCTGTAGGCTATTCACTTCCTGCTGATGGCTATTCACTTCCTGCTGTAGTCTATTCAATTCATACTGTAGTCTATTCAATTCCTGCTGTAGTCTATTCAATTCCTACTGCAGGCTATTCACTTCCTGTTGCTGCAGAATTCAAATGTAGACTAACCAACTCATACTTGCAGGCGATCCAATTTCTGCTATAAACCTGTTCCAACAGTATGTTTCAGGTGATTATAGGTAAACCAATCCCTCCTAATATACTGGTCCAACAGTATGTTTCAGGTGATTATAGGTAAACCAATCCCCCTAATATACTGGTCCAACAGTATGTTTCAGGTGATTATAGGTAAACCAATCCCTCCTAATATACTGGTCCAACAGTATGTTTCAGGTGATTATAGGTAAACCAATCCCTCCTAATATACTGGTCCAACAGTATGTTTCAGGTGATTATAGGTAAACCAATCCCTCCTAATATACTGGTCCAACAGTATGTTTCAGGTGATTATAGGTAAACCAATCCCTCCTAATATACTGGTCCAACAGTATGTTTCAGGTGATTATAGGTAAACCAATCCCTCCTAATATACTGGTCCAACAGTATGTTTCAGGTGATTATAGGTAAACCAATCCCTCCTAATATACTGGTCCAACAGTATGTTTCAGGTGATTATAGGTAAACCAATCCCTACTATTGGAGACACCACTGTGCTCCAATTGATTAATGTTAACCGGTTAGGTTCATGATTATAGGGAAGAGTCAGTTCTGCCAAATTGAACACCAACATTTTGTGGCTGAGGAGGACAAGAGGTCTTTCACCATTAAGGCTCGGCTAGACAACAGACAGTCTTTTTGAAGTTGTGGCCAGAGTGATGTCCGAGTCCATCTGGGTCACGGCACCAAATATTGTGGAAAATTAGATCCAAAGATGAAGGCAGAGACTTTTTAATTGTATAGAAACATCTTTAATCAAGCAGCTGCAGAGGACATGATTCTGATTTCACAGGGAAGAACCTCCTGAGTAAATGGTTCCATGTCCCTGATACAGATAGAGGTGATAATATCATCAGATTGTTACACAACAGTTATTTATACCAGCAACAGTTCTAGAACACAATGGCCTTGTGTTTAAGGTGTGTTTAATGTACAGACACACCAGGACTCTATGAAAGGCATGACATCACAGTGCAACACAGAACATGTCCCTTGAGAAGTTACAACAGTTCAACACAAATTCTGCCACCACACTAGTTTTCACTCAAATGTGAGGGGCTGATGCTCATTGGCTCAGACTCAAATTGCTAGGGGGGGGGGGGGTGAATTGTAGGGAAATAGTCACTCTGCTCATAGACTCATGTATGAATGACATATTGACACATCCAGCCCAAAGTGGGAGGTTTAAAAAAAGACTTTCTTAGTCGCCAAAGTAATGTAGCGTGTCTTTAACATTCACAACCCTTAAACTAGTTTCATTATAACCATTATAACCTTAGTACCCCTATAACCACTATATGCATATACATGGCTTATAACACTTATAACTTAACCCTTATAACCATTATAACTAAACCCTTATAACCATTATAACTAAACCCTTATAACCATTATAACCATTATAACTTAACCCTTATAACCCTTATAACTTAACCATTATAACTAAACCATTATAACCCTTATAACCATTATAACCATTATAACCATTATAACTTAACCCTTATAACCATTATAACTTAACCATTATAACTTAATCCTTATAACCATTATAACTTAACCCTTATAACCATTATAACTTAACCCTTATAACCATTATAACTTAACCCTTATAACACGTATAACTTAACCCTTATAACCATTATAACCATTATAACCATTATAACTTAACCCGTATAACCATTATAACTTAACCCTTATAACCATTATAACTTAACCCTTATAACCATTATAACTAAACCCTTATAACCATTATAACTAAACCCTTATAACCATTATAACCATTATAACTAAACCCTTATAACCCTTATAACCATTATAACTAAACCCTTATAACCATTATAACTTAACCCTTATAACCATTATAACTTAACCCTTATAACCATTATAACTTAACCCGTATAACCATTATAACCATTATAACTTAACCCTTATAACCATTATAACTAAACCCTTATAACCATTATAACTTAACCCTTATAGCCCTTATAACTAAACCCTTATAACCATTATAACCATTATAACTTAACCCTTATAGCCATTATAACTTAACCCTTATAACCATTAAACCCTTATAACCATTAAACCCTTATAAACATGATAACTAAACCCTTATAACCCTTATAACCATTATAACTAAACCCTTATAACCATTATAACTAAACCCTTATAACCATTATAACTTAACCCTTATAACCATTATAACCCTTATAACTAAACCCTTATAACCCTTATAACCATTATAACTAAACCCTTATAACCATTATAACTTAACCCTTATAACCATTATAACCCTTATAACTAAACCCTTATAACCCTTATAACCATTATAACTTAACCCTTATAACCATTATAACTAAACCCTTATAACCATTATAACTTAACCCTTATAACCATTATAACTTAACCATTATAACTTAATCCTTATAACCATTATAACTTAACCCTTATAACCATTATAACTTAACCCTTATAACCATTATAACTTAACCCTTATAACCATTATAACTTAACCCTTATAACCATTATAACCATTATAACTTAACCCTTATAACCATTATAACTTAACCCTTATAACCATTATAACCATTATAACCATTATAACTTAACCCTTATAACCATTATAACTTAACCCTTATAACCATTATAACTAAACCCTTATAACCCGTATAACCATGAAACCCTTATAACCATTTTAACTTAACCCTTATAGCCATTAAACCCTTATAGCCATTAAACCCTTATAGCCATTAAACCCTTATAGCCATTAAACCCTTATAGCCATTAAACCCTTATAGCCATTAAACCCTTATAGCCATTATACCCTTATAGCCATTAAACCCTTATAGCCATTAAACCCCTATAACCATTAAACCCTTATAGCCATTATAACTTAACCCTTATAACCCGTATTACTTAACCCTTATAACCATTAAACCCTTATCACCCTTGTAACTTAGGGAATGTGTACTGAATAGTTGTGGGAATTACCACTGGACAAAACTCATTACTTTTCATCACAGTCACAATCACATCCATCCTCGTCATCACAATCCTTTAACTCCACTGATGCTCTCGCCATCTTTATGTTCCCCTCTCCGTTCCCCTCTCTGCTCCCCTCTCCGCTCCCCTCTCTGCTCCCCTCTCTGCTCCCCTCTCTGCTCCCCTCTCTGCTCCCCTCTCTGCTCCCCTCTCCGCTCCCCTCTCTGCTCCCCTCTCTGCTCCCCTCTCTGCTCCCCTCTCTGCTCCCCTCTCTGCTCCCCTCTCTGTTCCCCTCTCTGCTCCCCTCTCTGCTCCCCTCTCCGTTCCCCTCTCTGCTCCCCTCTCTGCTCCCCTCTCCGTTCCCCTCTCTGCTCCCCTCTCCGTCCCCCTCTCTGCTCCCCTCTGCGTTCCCCTCTCCGTTCCCCTCTGCGTTCCCCTCTCTGCTCCCCTCTCTGCTCCCCTCTCTGCTCCCCTCTCCGTTCCCCTCTCCGTTCCCCTCTGCGTTCCCCTCTCCGTTCCCCTCTCTGCTCCCCTCTCTGCTCCCCTCTCTGCTCCCCTCTCCGTTCCCCTCTCCGTTCCCCTCTCCGTTCCCCTCTCTGCTCCCCTCTCTGCTCCCCTCTCTGCTCCCCTCTCCGTTCCCCTCTCCGTCCCCCTCTCTGCTCCCCTCTGCTCCCCTCTCTGCTCCCCTCTCCGTCCCCCTCTCTGCTCCCCTCTCTGCTCCCCTCTCTGCTCCCCTCTCCGTCCCCCTCTCTGCTCCCCTCTCCGTCCCCCTCTCTGCTCCCCTCTCTGCTCCCCTCTCTGCTCCCCCTCTCTGCTCCCCTCTCCGTCCCCCTCTCTGCTCCCCTCTCCGTTCCCCTCTCCGTCCCCTCTCTGCTCCCCTCTCGTTCCCCTCTCCGTTCCCCTCTGCGTTCCCCTCTCTGCTCCCCTCTCTGCTCCCCTCTCTGCTCCCCTCTCCGTTCCCCTCTCCGTTCCCCTCTCCGCTCCCCTCTCTGCTCCCCTCTCTGCTCCCCTCTCCGTTCCCCTCTGCGTTCCCCTCTGCGTTCCCCTCTCTGCTCCCCTCTCTGCTCCCCTCTCTGCTCCCCTCTCCGTTCCCCTCTCCGTTCCCCTCTGCGTTCCCCTCTCTGCTCCCCTCTCTGCTCCCTCTCTGCTCCCCTCTCCGTTCCCCTCTCCGTCCCCCTCTCTGCTCCCCTCTGCTCCCCTCTCTGCTCCCCTCTCCGTCCCCCTCTCTGCTCCCCTCTCTGCTCCCCTCTCTGCTCCCCTCTCCGTCCCCCTCTCTGCTCCCCTCTCTGCTCCCCTCTCCGTCCCCCTCTCTGCTCCCCTCTCCGTCCCCCTCTCTGCTCCCCTCTCTGCTCCCCTCTCTGCTCCCTCTCTGCTCCCCTCTCTGCTCCCTCTCTGCTCCCCTCTCCGTTCCCCTCTCCGTTCCCCTCTCTGCTCCCCTCTCCGTTCCCCTCTCCGTCCCCCTCTCTGCTCCCCTCTCTGCTCCCCTCTCCGTTCCCCTCTCCGTCCCCCTCTCTGCTCCCTCCTCTGCTCCCCTCTCTGCTCCCCTCTCCGTCCCCTCTCTGCTCCCCTCTCTGCTCCCCTCTCTGCTCCCCTCTCCGTCCCCTCTCTGCTCCCCTCTCTGCTCCCCTCTCCGTCCCCCTCTCTGCTCCCCTCTCCGTCCCCCTCTCTGCTCCCCTCTCTGCTCCCCTCTCTGCTCCCCTCTCTGCTCCCCTCTCCGTCCCCCTCTCTGCTCCCCTCTCCGTTCCCCTCTCCGTCCCCTCTCTGCTCCCCTCTGCGTTCCCCTCTCCGTTCCCCTCTAGATTATAGCGTTCCCTCTCTGCTCCCCTCTCCGTTCCCTCTCTGCTCCCCTCTCCGTTCCCCTCTCTGCTCCCCTCTCTGCTCCCTCTCTGCTCCCCTCTCCGTTCCCCTCTCTGCTCCCCTCTCTGCTCCCCTCTCCGTTCCCCTCTCCGTTCCCCTCTCTGCTCCCCTCTCCGTTCCCCTCTCCGTTCCCCTCTCTGCTCCCCTCTCCGTTCCCCTCTCCGTTCCCCTCTCTGCTCCCTCTCCGTTCCCCTCTGCGTTCCCCTCTCTGCTCCCCTCTCCGTTCCCCTCTCCGTTCCCCTCTCCGTTCCCCTCTCCGTTCCCCTCTCCGCTCCCCTCTCCGTCCCCCTCTCCGTTCCCCTCTGCGTTCCCCTCTCTGTTCCCCTCTCTGCTCCCCTCTCAAAAATCATAAATTTTCATCACATTCACTCTCCATCTCTTCCGTGGTCCTCGTATTAACCTGTTGTACTTGAACATTTCTTGGACAATTATCGTGAAACACCTTGACAGTACCATTGTAGCTTTGCTTCAACTTGGCTTCGAGTTTTCCCAAGGTTTTCAGGTTCAATATGCTCCCACTGCTGTTTCTGTTCCCCCCCCAGTATGCTCCGACCGTCCAGTTCTTCATGTTGTTGTTGTAACAGCAGAAGGCTGTCCACAGGAGATCAGGGATGTTCACTCTGTTGTTCAGTGTGTTGTTCTTACTGGGAACGGCTCCAGTCACCACATAGGCTTTTATCCTGTTGTTGTTATCATTACAGTTATTCACAAGAGCTTCTCTGACTTTGCCCTCCATTATCCTCCAGCTGACTTGGTTGAAGTTGTGGTTTTGGGGAACGGCGTTTGTCAGGGTGAAAGTGGACTTCTTGGTATCATTATCAGGTGCGTGTGAACATGGGAACAAGTGACCTCTGTCCAGACTCGGGTTGTTTTTGTAGTCTGTGTTCACTGGTGTGTGACAGCTGTATTATTCACCTTCATGTTTCTTTGTGGGTCATTTTCGAGCTGCAGAAACATCAGACGGATATTAAAACTCATTAACAGGTTCAGACATTAAAACTCATTAACAGGTTCAGACATTAAAACTCATTAACAGGTTCAGACATTAAAACTCATTAACAGGTTCAGACATTAAAACTCATTAACAGGTTCAGACATTAAAACTCATTAACAGGTTCAGACATTAAAACTCATTAACAGGTTCAGACATTGACTCACACAAAAAGTCACAATTTAACAATCCAGACTTAAGCTGAAAGTGGTTGCAACACATTCGTGTCTCAAAGATACTGTATGTCTACAACTGTAAACAAATACACATGTTGAATGAATAGAGATTAGAACTACCTGAGGCTCTAACATCCAGGACTGACTTGGTAACATAACTGTCTGTGATATACAGTATACCAGTAATAAATACACATGTTGAATGAATAGAGATTAGAACTACCTGAGGCTCTAACATCCAGGACTGACTTGGTAACATAACTGTCTGTGATATACAGTATACCAGTAATAAATACACATGTTGAATGAATATAGATTAGTCCTACCTGAGGCTCTATCATCCAGGACTGACTTGGTCTACCTGATATATTACCAGTGAAGGTGTAGGCTGAGAACACAGGGATCTTGTTGGTCGTGTCGTAGAGAGTTGCAAACCTGGAGATGTTCTTGTACAACTGGCAAATAGGCTTGTAGCGGTTCTGGTTCTGGACTATCCCACCAACCAAAATACCTGGGAGATTTGGAGTTGTCCCCTCCAGGAAGAACTTCTGGCACTGTGGAACATCACTGAACTTAACCACTACATGAGAGAGAGCAGGAGGAAGGAGAGAGAGGAGGAGGAGAGTAAAGAGATGATTCAATACCCCCATCATCACCTGAAGACTGTACACCACAGAGACAAAGATGAAGTTACAGAGACCAGTTGGTAGACTGGAGACTGTTGAGCTGAGTCAGGACAGACTGATTTAAATAGGTTTTCAGAGACTCCTCCTTCAGGTGGCAAGACAGATAGGGTTGATTTGCATAAACTCCTCTGTACGTTTCCATGGAAAATACTGTAACTAATAACATGTGACTCACCTACTGTAGTTTCTAACACGTATGGACCCAAAACTTAATCACACAAGATTATAGTTCTGGGTTAATGAGATTAGACTGCTCTAAACAGTGACTGCATCCACACTTTGGTTCTGGTAGAAAAACGTTTTAGGATAAAAACATGACGATACACATCACACTATTTAGCAGGTGTTATTGCTGACACAGGTCTATATTACCCTCTGTCAGCAGTAGCCTAAAGGTCTATACTACCCTGTGTCAGCATTAGTCTAGAGGTCTATACTACCCTGTTTCAACAGTAGTCTATAGGTCTATACTACCCTGTGTCAGCATTAGTCTATAGGTCTATACTACCCTGTTTCAACAGTAGTCTATAGGTCTATACTACCCTGTGTCAGCAGTAGTCTATAGGTCTATACTACCCTGTGTCAGCAGGGTAGTATAGACGGTGGTCCTGTGTAGCTCAGTTGGTAGAGCATGGCGTTTGTAACGGCAGGGTAGTGGGTTCGATCCCCGGGACCACCCATACGTAGAATGTATGCACGCATGACTGTAAGTTGCTTTGGATAAAAGCGTCTGCTAAATGGCATATATTATATTATTATTAGGTCTATATTACCCTGTGTCAACAGTAGCCTATAGGTCTATACTACCCTGTGTCATCAGTAGCCTATAGGTCTATACTACCCTGTGTCAGCAGTACTCTATAGGTCTATACTACCCTGTGTCATCAGTAGCCTATAGGTCTATACTACCCTGTGTCAGCAGTAGCCCATAGGTCTATACTACCCTGTGTCAACAGTAGCCTATAGGTCTATACTACCCTGTGTCAGCAGTAGACTATAGGTCTATACTACCCTGTGTCAACAGTAGTCTATAGGTCTATACTACCCTGTGTCTGCAGTAGTCTATAGGTCTATACTACCCTGTGTCAGCAGTAGTCTATAGGTCTATACTACCCTGTGTCTGCAGTAGCCTAAAGGTCTATAATAACCTGTGATTTTTGTTATAATAAAAAAGATACTGCTAATGTCTGGAGACAAAGTGTAGTAGAAATGTTGGTAAGACTCCAGATCTCCCATCAAAAGCTAGCCAGCTGACTGGCTACCAGAGATCTGTATGGAGGAATGGGCCAAAATACAAGCAACAGTGTGTGAAAACCTTGTGAAGTAGGTCGAGAAGAGAATAGGTCAAGAAGAGAGAGAATAGGTCGAGGAGAGAGAATAGGTCGAGGAGAGAGAATAGGTCGAGAAGAGAGAATAGGTCGAAGAGAGAGAATAGGTCGAAGAGAGAGAATAGGTCGAAGAGAGAGAATAGGTCGAAGAGAGAGAATAGGTCGAGGAGAGAGAATAGGTCGAGGAGAGAGAATAGGTCGAGGAGAGAGAATAGGTCGAGGAGAGAGAATAGGTCGAGGAGAGAGAGAATAGGTCGAGGAGAGAGAGAATAGGTCGAGGAGAGAGAGAATAGGTCGAGGAGAGAGAGAATAGGTCGAGGAGAGAGAATAGGTCGAGGAGAGAGAGAATAGGTCGAGGAGAGAGAGAATAGGTCGAGGAGAGAGAGAATAGGTCGAGGAGAGAGAATAGGTCGAAGAGAGAGAATAGGTCGAGGAGAGAGAGAATAGGTCGAAGAGAGAATAGGTCGAAGAGAGAGAATAGGTCGAAGAGAGAGAATAGGTCGAAGAGAGAGAATAGGTCGAGGAGAGAGAGAATAGGTAGAAGAGAGAGAATAGGTCGAGGAGAGAGAATAGGTCGAGAAGAGAGAATAGGTCGAAGAGAGAGAATAGGTCGAAGAGAGAGAATAGGTCGAGGAGAGAGAATAGGTCGAGAAGAGAGAATAGGTCGAAGAGAGAGAATAGGTCGAAGAGAGAGAATAGGTCGAGGAGAGAGAATAGGTCGAGAAGAGAGAATAGGTCGAAGAGAGAGAATAGGTCGAAGAGAGAGAATAGGTCGAGGAGAGAGAATAGGTCGAGAAGAGAGAATAGGTCGAAGAGAGAGAATAGGTCGAAGAGAGAGAATAGGTCGAAGAGAGAGAATAGGTCGAGGAGAGAGAATAGGTCGAGAAGAGAGAATAGGTCGAAGAGAGAGAATAGGTCGAAGAGAGAGAATAGGTCGAAGAGAGAGAATAGGTCGAGGAGAGAGAATAGGTCGAGAAGAGAGAATAGGTCGAAGAGAGAGAATAGGTCAAAGAGAGAGAATAGGTCGAAGAGAGAGAATAGGTCGAGGAGAGAGAATAGGTTGAGGAGAGAGAGAATAGGTCGAGGAGAGAGAGAATAGGTCGAGGAGAGAGAGAATAGGTCGAGGAGAGAGAGAATAGGTCGAGGAGAGAGAATAGGTCGAGGAGAGAGAGAATAGGTCGAGGAGAGAGAGAATAGGTCGAGGAGAGAGAGAATAGGTCGAGGAAAGAGAGAATAGGTCGAGGAGAGAGAGAATAGGTCGAGGAGAGAGAATAGGTCGAGGAGAGAGAGAATAGGTCGAGGAGAGAGAGAATAGGTCGAGGAGAGAGAATAGGTCGAAGAGAGAAAATAGGTCGAGGAGAGAGAATAGGTCGAGGAGAGAGAATAGGTCGAGAAGAGAGAATAGGTCGAAGAGAGAGAATAGGTCGAAGAGAGAGAATAGGTCGAAGAGAGAGAATAGGTCGAGGAGAGAGAGAATAGGTAGAAGAGAGAGAATAGGTCGAGGAGAGAGAATAGGTCGAGAAGAGAGAATAGGTCGAAGAGAGAGAATAGGTCGAAGAGAGAGAATAGGTCGAGGAGAGAGAATAGGTCGAGAAGAGAGAATAGGTCGAAGAGAGAGAACAGGTCGAAGAGAGAGAATAGGTCGAAGAGAGAGAATAGGTCGAGGAGAGAGAATAGGTCGAGAAGAGAGAATAGGTCGAAGAGAGAGAATAGGTCGAAGAGAGAGAATAGGTCGAAGAGAGAGAATAGGTCGAGGAGAGAGAATAGGTCGAGAAGAGAGAATAGGTCGAAGAGAGAGAATAGGTCGAAGAGAGAGAATAGGTCGAGGAGAGAGAATAGGTCGAGGAGAGAGAGAATAGGTCGAGGAGAGAGAGAATAGGTCGAGGAGAGAGAGAATAGGTCGAGGAGAGAGAGAATAGGTAGAGGAGAGAGAGAATAGGTCGAGGAGAGAGAGAATAGGTCGAGGAGAGAGAGAATAGGTCGAGGAGAGAGAGAATAGGTCGAGGAGAGAGAGAATAGGTCGAGGAGAGAGAATAGGTCGAGGAGAGAGAATAGGTCGAGGAGAGAGAATAGGTCGAGAACAGAATAGACCGAGAAGAGAGAATAGTTTGTAAACACGTTCTCACCTAATGAAATGCATGATGTGTCTGTAAACACGTCTTCCAAGATGGCGTATCAGTCGGACGTCTGTTTGTCCCGTTCCATGTTTCTATATTTTTCTTCGTATGTATTTCGGATATATTTTAATCTCACTTTCCATCTACGGACTGAATATACTCTCCTGCAACCCGCCTCACCCGATGTGGTACGGATCTGCTATTTTTATACTTTTAAGAATTGTAAAGGCGTTAGTCTGTTGAAGGAAGAGAGTCGGACCGAAATGCAGCGTGTTGGTTACTCATGACTTTAATGAAAGAAACGCGGTACATGAAATAACTGAAACTAACTACAAAAACAACAGAACGGAACGTGAAACTAATTACAGCCTATCTGGTGACTACAACACAGAGACAGGAACAATCACCCACGAAATACAAAGCGAAACTATGGCTCCCTAAATACGGTTCCCAATCAGAGACAACGATAAGCACCTCACTCTGATTGAGAATCTCCTCGGGCAGCCAAGCCTAACAACACCCCTAATCAGCTACGATCCCAAATAATACAAACCCTAATACGAAAACAACATATAAACCCATGTCACACCCTGGCCTACCCAAACATATAACAAAAACACAAAATACAATGACCAAGGCGTGACAGAACCCCCCCCTAAGGTGCGGACTCCCGGACGCACCTCAAGAGCATAGGGAGGATCCGGGTGGGCGTCTGTCCATGGTGGCGGTTCTGGCTCGGGATGTGGACCCCACTCCATTAATGTCCTTGTTCCTCCCCTTCGCGTCCTAGGATAATCCACCCTCTCCGCCGACCATGGCCTAATAGTCCTCACCCAGATCCCCACATAACTGAGGAGCAGCTCGGGACAGAGGGGCAGCTCGGGACAGAGGGGCAGCTCGGGACAGAGGGGCAGCTCGGGACAGAAGCAGCCCGGGACAGAGGGGCAGCTCGGGACAGAAGCAGCCCGGGACTGAGGGGCAGCCCGGAACTGAGGGGCAGCCCGGAACTGAGGGGCTGCCCAGGACTGAGGGGGAGCCCAGTACTGAGAGGAAGCCCAGTACTGAGAGGAAGCCCAGTACTGAGAGGAAGCCCAGTACTGAGAGGAAGCCCAGTACTGAGATGAAGCTCAGGCAGGTAGTAGGCTCCGGTAAATCCTGGCTGGCTGGCGGAACTGGAAGATTAAGGTTGACAAGCAGATCTGGAAGAGACTGGTTGTCTGGCAGATCTGGAAGAGACTGGTTGTCTGGCAGATCTGGAAGAGACTGGTTGTCTGGCGGCGCTGGGCTGACTGGCGGCACTGGCGGCGCTGGGCAGACGGGAGACTCCGGCAGCGCAGGAGAGGAGAAAGGCTCTGGCTGTGCTAAACAGGCGGGAGACTCCGACAGCGCAGGAGAGGAGAAAAGCGCTGGCTGCGCTGAACGGGCGAGGCGCACTGGAGGCCTGGTGCTGGAACTGGTGGTACTGGATCGAGGACACGCACAGGAAGCCTGGTGCGGGGAGCTGCTACCGGAGGACTGGTGTGTGGAGGTGGCTCTGGATAGACCGGACCGTGCAGGCGCACTGGAGCTCTTGAGCACCGAGCCTGCCCAACTTTACCTGGCTCGATGCCCACTCTAGCCCGGCCAATACGAGGAGCTGGAATGTACCGCACCGGGCTATGCACCCGCACTGGAGACACCGTGCGCTCCATAGCATAACACGGTGCCTGCCCGGTCTCTTTAGCCCCCCGGTAAGTACAGGAAGTTTGCGCAGGTCTCCTACCTGGCATAACCATACTCCCTTCTCCCTTCTAATAATTGTTTTGGGCTGCTTTTCAGGCTTCCAACCGCGTCGCCGTGCTGCCTCCTCATACCAGCGCCTCTCCGCTTTAACCGCTTCTATTTCTTCCTTGGGACGGCGATATTCTCCAGGCTGAGCCCAGGGTCCTTTACCGTCTAATTCCTCCTCCCATGTCCAATTCTGCAAGTGGTGCAGCCTCTCCCACTGCAACTGCTCTTCACGATTAACAGGGAGAGTTGGCTCAGGTCTGAACCCTGACTCAGCCACTCTCTCTCTGCGCCCTCCCCCAATAAATAATTGGGGGTTACTTTCGGTTTTTGCTCTGCGTCGCCGTGTTTTCCTTTTTGACTCCATTCGCCTGTAGCCCTCTTCGCACTGCTGAAGCGAATCCCAGGCGGGCGCCTGTACTCTCTCTGGGTCGGCCGCCCACCTGTCGATTTCTTCCCACGTCGTATACTCCATGCCTCTACCGTCCATAACGTCCTCCTTTTGCTCCTGCCAGTTTACACACTGCTCGGTCAGTGAGTGGTGGGTGATTCTGTAACAGCGTTAGTCTGTTGAAGGAAGAGAGTCGGACCGAAATGCAGCGTGTTGTTTACTCATGACTTTAATGAAAGAAACGCGGTACATGAAATAACTGATACTAAATACAAAACACAACAAAACGGAACGTGAAACTATTACAGCCTATCTGGTGACCACAACACAGAGACAGGAACAATCACCCACGAAATACAAAGCGAAACTATGGCTCCCTAAATACGGTTCCCAATCAGAGACAACGATAAGCACCTGACTCTGATTGAGAATCGCCTCAGGCAGCCAAGCCTAACAACACCCCTAATCAGCCACAATCCCAAATAATACAAACCCCAATACGAAAACAACATATAAACCCATGTCACACCCTGGCCTACCCAAACATATAACAAAAACACAAAATACAATGACCAAGGCGTGACAAGAATCCAGAATTCCCATCAAAACTTACTGGCTACTAGCTAACTGGCTACTAGCTGACCGCGGCCTGCTAGCTAACTGGCTACTAGCTAACCACGGCCCGCTAGCTGTCTGAAGCACATCGGACTGTTAGCTCAAGCGGCCCAATGGGCAAATTCTTTGGCCACTATACCTAGTTTGCCAACTGGCCTGGTTTACCACACAGAGCCCTGCTGATCCATCTGCAGACGTAAAAGCACGAGGGGCCACAACAGACTTTGGTCCTTCGCGACATCCCTCCAAGGCCCTTTCTGCTAGCTGCCTGAAGCCATTCACTGGACTCCTATGATTCACTCGGATACGCATGCCTCTCGCTAACGTCAATATGCCTTGTCCATTTCTGTTTTGGTTAGTGACTATGACCTTATTTCACTGTGACGCCTACAGCCCTACTCAATACGCCTTATTTAACACTAATTCCACCTATCACACATGCGATGACATCACCTGGTTTAAATTATATTTCTAGAGACTATCTCTTTCATCGTCACTCTATGCACAGGTTTACACCCACTGTATTCACATCCTACCACACCTTTGTCTGTACATTATGCCTTTAATCTACTCTACCATGCCCAGATATCTGCTCCTCTTGCTCTCTGTTCTGAATGTACTGAGCGTCCAGTTCTTTTAGCCTTTAGCCGTACCCTTAACCTACTCCTCCTCTGTTCCTCTGGTGATGTGGAGGTTAATCCAGGTTCTGCAGTGCCTAGCTCCACTCCCATTCCACAGGTGCTCTAATTTGTTGACTTATGTAATCGTAAAAGCATTGGTTTCATGCATGTTAACATTAGAAGCCTCCTTCCTAAGTTTGTTTTATTCACTGCCCTAGCACACTGTGCCAACTCGGATGTCCTAGCCGTGTCTGAATCCTGGCTCAGGAAGACCACCAAAAACCCCTACATTTCCATCCCTAACTATAACATTTTCCGACAAGATAGAACTGCCAAAGGGTGTGGTGTTGCAATCTACTGCAGAGATAGCCTGCAGAGTTCTGTCTTTACTATCCAGGTCTGTACCCAAACAATTAGAGCTTCTACTTTTAAATATCCACCTTTCCAGAAACAAGTCTCACTATTGCTGCTTGCTATAGAACACCCTCTGCCCCCAGCTATGCCCTATGTGAGCTGATTGCCCCCCATATATCTTCAGAGATCGTGCTGCTAGGTGACCTAAACTGGGACTTGCCAGTGTAGAGAGGCTAGCACTGGAGTAATATGATCAAATTTTTTGGTTCTAGTCAGGATTCTAGCAGCCGTATTTAGCACTAACTGAAGTTTATTTAGTGCTTTATCCGGGTAGCCGGAAATAGAGCATTGCAGTAGTCTAACCTAGAAGTGACAAAGGCATGGATTAATTTTTCTGCATCATTTTTGGACAGAAAGTTTCTGATTTTTGCAATGTTACGTAGATGGAAAAAAGCTGTCCTCGAAATGGTCTTGATATGTTCTTCAAAAGAGAGATCAGGGTCCAGAGTAACGCCGAGGTCCTTCACAGTTTTATTTGAGACGACTGTACAACCATTAAGATTAATTGTCAGATTCAACAGAAGATCTCTTTGTTTCTTGGGACCTAGAACAATCATCTCTGTTTTGTCCGAGTTTAATAGTAGAAAGTTTGCAGCCATCCACTTCCTTATGTCTGAAACACATGCTTCTAGCGAGGGCAATTTTGGGGCTTCACCATGTTTCATTGAAATGTACAGCTGTGTGTCATCCGCATAGCAGTGAAAGTTTACATTATGTTTTCGAATAACATCCCCAAGAGGTAAAATATATAGTGAAAACAATAGTGGTCCTAAAACAGAACCTTGAGGAACACCGAAATGTACAGTTGATTTGTCAGAGGAAAAACCATTCACAGAGACAAACTGATATCTTTCCGACAGATAAGACCTAAACCAGGCCAGAACATGTCCGTGTAGACCAATTTGGGTTTCCAATCTCTCCAAAAGAATGTGGTGATCGATGGTATCAAAAGCAGCACTAAGGTCTAGGAGCACGAGGACAGATGCAGAGCCTCGGTCCGATGCCATCAAAATGTCATTTACCACCTTCACAAGTGCCGTCTCAGTGCTATGATGGGGTCTAAAACCAGACTGAAGCATTTCGTATACATTGTTTGTCTTCAGGAAGGCAGTGAGTTGCTGCGCAACAGCCTTCTCTAAAATCTTTGAGAGGAATGGAAGATTCGATATAGGCCGATAGTTTTTTATATTTTCTGGGTCAAGGTTTGGCTTTTTCAAGAGAGGCTTTATTACTGCCACTTTTAGTGAGTTTGGTACACATCCAGTGGATAGAGAGCCGTTTATTATGGAAGCAGCTCTTTCAGTAGTTTAGTTGGAATAGGGTCCAGTATACAGCTTGAAGGTTTAGAGGCCATGATTATTTTCATCATTGTGTCAAGAGATATAGTACTAAAACACTTGAGCGTCTCTCTTGATCCTAGGTCCTGGCAGAGTTGTGCAGACTCAGGACAACTGAGGTTTGGAGGAATACGCAGGTTTAAAGAGGAGTCCGTAATTTGCTTTCTAATAATCATAATCTTTTCCTCAAAGAAGTTCATGAATTTATCACTGCTAAAGTGCAAGTCATCCTCTCTTGGGGAATGCTGCTTTTTAGTTAGCTTTGCCACAGTATCAAAAAGGAATTTCGGATTGTTCTTATTTTCCTCAATTAAGTTAGAAAAATAGGACGATCGAGCAGCAGTAAGGGCTCTTCGGTACTGCACGGTACCGTCCTTCCAAGCTAGTCGGAAGACTTCCAGTTTGGTGTGGCGCCATTTCCGTTCCAATTTTCTGGAAGCTTGCTTCAGAGTTCGGGTATTTTCTGTGTACCAGGGAGCTAGTTTTTTATGAGACATTTTTTTAGTTTTTAGGGGTGCAACTGCATCTAGGGTATTGCGCAAGGTTAAATTGAGATCCTCAGTTAGGTGGTTAACGGATTTTTGTCCTCTGGCGTCCTTGGGTAGGCAGAGGGAGTCTGGAAGGGCATCAAGGAATCTTTGTGTTGTCTGTGAATTTATAGCACGACTTTTGATGTTCCTTGGTTGGGGTCTGAGCAGATTATTTGTTGCAATTGCAAACGTAATAAAATGGTGGTCCGATAGTCCAGGATTATGAGGAAAAACATTAAGATCCACAACATTTATTCCATGGGACAAAACTAGGTCCAGCGTATGACTGTGAGAGTGAGTGGGTCCAGAGACATGTTGGACAAAACCCACTGAGTCGATGATGGCTCCAAAAGCCTTTTGGAGTGGGTCTGTGGACTTTTCCATATGAATATTAAAGTCACCAAAGATTAGAATATTATCTGCAATGACTACAAGGTCTGATAGGAATTCAGGGAACTCAGTGAGAAACGCTGTATATGGCCCAGGAGGCCTGTAAACAGTAGCTATAAAAAGTGATTGAGTAGGCTGCATAGATTTCATGACTAGAAGCTCAAAAGACGAAAACGTCATTTTTTTTTTTTTTTTTTGTAAATTGAAATTTGCTATCGTAAATGTTAGCAACACCTCCGCCTTTGCGGGATGCACGGGGATATGGTCACTAGTGTAGCCAGGAGGTGAGGCCTCATTTAACACAGTAAATTCATCAGGCTTAAGCCATGTTTCAGTCAGGCCAATCACATCAAGATTATGATCAGTGATTAGTTCATTGACTATAATTGCCTTTGAAGTAAGGGATCTAACATTAAGTAGCCCTATTTTGAGATGTGAGGTATCATGATCTCTTTCAGTAATGACAGGAATGGAGGTGGTCATTATCCTAGTGAGATTGCTAAGGCGAACACCGCCATGTTTAGTTTTGCCCAACCTAGGTCGAGGCACAGACACGGTCTCAATGGTGATAGCTGAGCTGACTACACTAACTATGCTAGTGGCAGACTCCACTATGCTGGCAGGCTGGCTAATAGCCTGCTGCCTGGCCTGCACCCTATTTCATTGTGGAGCTAGAGGAGTTAGAGCCCTGTCTATGTTGGCAGATAAGATGAGAGCACCCCTCCAGCTAGGATGGAGTCCGTCACTCCTCAGCAGGTCAGGCTTGGTCCTGTTTGTGGGTGAGTCCCAGAAAGAGGGCCAATTATCTACAAATTCTATCTTTTGGGAGGGGCAGAAAACAGTTTTCAACCAGCGATTGAGTTGTGAGACTCTGCTGTAGAGCTCATCACTCCCCCTAACTGGGAGGGGGCCAGAGACAATTACTCAATGCCGAGTAATTAACACCCCAGAAATCCTACAATCTAAGGTTGATGCCCTCAATCTCACACAAATTATCAATGAACCTATCAGGTACAACCCCAAATCTGTAAACACGGGCAACCTCAGATATCATTCTAACCAACTTGCCCTTCAAATACACCTCTGTGGTTTTCAATCAAGATCTCAGCGACCACTGCCTCATTGCCTGCATCCGTAATGGGTCTGCGGTCAAACGACCACCCCTGTGATCAGGCCTTTCTAATCGACCTGGCCCGGGTATCCTGGAAGGATATTGACCTCATCCCATCAGAAGATGCCTGGTCATTCTTTAAAAGTGCCTTCCTCACATTAAATAAGCATGCCCCTTTCAAAGAAAATTGAACAAGGAACAGATATAGCCCTTGGTTCTCTCCAGACTTGACTGCCCTAGACCAGCACAAAAACATCCTGTGGCATTCTGCATTAGCATCAAATAGCCCCCGCGATATGCAACTTTTCAGGGAAGTTAGGAACCAAGATACACAGTCAGTTAGGAAAGCTAAGGCAGGCGTTTTCAAGCAGATATTTGCATCCTGTAGCACAAACTCAAAGTTCTGGGACACTGTAAAGTCTGAATCTGAAGACTCATATCTCCCTCACTAGCTTTAAGCACCAGCTGTCAGAGCAGCTCACAGATCACTGCACCTGTACATAGCCCATCTGTAAACAGCCCATCTATCTACCTCATCCCCATACTGTATTTATTTATTCATCTTGCTCCTTTGCACCCCAGTGTCTCTACTTCCACATTCATCGTCTGCACATCTACCATTCCAGTGTTTAATTGCTATATTGTAATTACTTCGCCACCATGGCCTATTTATTGCTATGCTTTATCTTGGCCAGGTCGCAGTTGTAAATGAGAACTTGTTCTCAACTAGCCTACCTGGTTAAATAAAGGTGAAAAAAAAATTATAATATTTTTTTTTTAAACACAAAAAAGAAAGAAGAAACGTATCTGATATAGACTATAGCCTATACCTCCTCTAAGAAACATATCTGATATAGACTATAGCCTAGACCTCCTCTAAGAAACGTATCTGATATAGACTATAGCCGAGACCTTCTCTAGGAAACATATCTGATATGGACTATAGCCTAGACCTCCTCTAAGAAATGTATCTGATATAGACTATAGCCTAGACCTCCTCTAAGAAACGTATCTGATATAGACTATAGCCTAGACCTCTAAGAAATGTATCTGATATAGACTATAGCCTAGACCTCCTCTAAGAAACATATCTGATATAGACTATAGCCTAGACCTCCTCCAAGAAACGTATCTGATATAGACTATAGCCTAGACCTCCTCTAAGAAACATATCTGATATAGACTATAGCCTAGACCTCCTCTAAGAAATGTATCTGATATAGACTATAGCAGCCTATAGCCTAGGCCTTCTCAAATAGGTTCTGGTCTAAAGTAGTGCACTACATAGGGAATAGGGTTGAAATAGGCCCTGGTCTAAAGTAGTGCACTACATAATCTGTCGTTCTGCCCCTCAACAAGGCAGTTAACCCACTGTTCCTAGGCCATTATTTAAAATAAGAATTTGTTCTTAACTGACTTGCCTAGTTAAATAAAGGCAAATAAATAAATATGGAATAGGGTTCAAATAGGACCTGGTCAAAAGTAGTGCACTACATAGGGAATAGGGTTGAAATAGGACCTGGTCAAAAGTAGTGCACTACATAGGGAATAGGGTTCAAATAGGACCTGGTCTAAAGTAGTGCACTACATAGGGAATAGGGTTGAAATAGACCCTGGTCAAAAGTAGTGCACTACATAGGGAATAGGGTTCAAATAGGACTTGGTCTAAAGTAGTGCACTACATAGGGAATAGGGTTGAAATAGACCCTGGTCTAAAGTAGTGCACTACATAGGGAATAGGGTTGAAATAGGACCTGGTCAAAAGTAGTGCACTACATAGGGAATACGGTTGAAATAGACCCTGGCCTAAAGTAGTGCACTACATAGGGAATAGGGTTCCATTTGGAATGAGGCAATACATTACTGACCTGGGAGAAAACATGGAGAACCCTGAACACACCATGTTACCAATCTGTCACCAATCACTCTGCTGATCCATCAGAAACCAATAAATACTGACACACACACACACACACACACACACACACACACACACACACACACACACACACACACACACACACACACACACACACACACACACACACACACACACACACACACACACACACACACACACACACACACACACACACACACACACACACACACACACACACACACACACACACACACACACACACACACACACACACACACACACACACACACACACACACACACACACACACACACACACACACACACACACACACACACACACACACACACACACACACACACACACACACACACACACACACACACACACTGTCAGCAGTGATTGTCATTATAATGTAATTTATGTATGTATTTATTTTCTATTGTACAGAGTTGTCTACTGTTGTCTGTCGCCCCCCAGTGGTTGTCATTATAATGTAATGTATTTATGTATTTATTTTCTATTGTACAGAGTTGTCTACTGTTGTCTGTCGCCCCCCAGTGGTTCTTTGTTGTAAGAACGAACTTATTTCCTTCCCAAATGGGACCCTATTGTAGTGCACTATAAAGGGAATAGGGGGCCATTAGGGATGTATCTAACTGGAATATGTTGTTGCACTGCGTCCTAATGATTAGCTCTGGTCCAGGGTGTGACGTGCATCTTGATGAAGCTGAACCGTGTTGATGGATATAACACCCTGGACCAGAGCTACCTAACAATATACAGCTGGATAATAAGTCCTGTTATCTGATATTCTGAATAATGTTGTATTTTATACGTTGTTAAACTGAGTTAAAAGGAGAAACCCGCACATTGCTCTTACTGGTATCACTGCTCTAGCTGGTATCACTGCTCTAGCTGGTATCACTGCTCTAGCTGGTATCACTGCTCTAGCTAGTATCACTGCTCTTACTGGTATCACTGCTCTAGCTGGTATCACTGCTCCTTGCTGGTATCACTGCTCCTTGCTGGTATCACTGCTCCTTGCTGGTATCACTGCTCCTTGCTGGTATCACTGCTCTTGCTGGTATCACTGCTCTTGCTGGTATCACTGCTCTTGCTGGTATCACTGCTCTAGCTAGTATCACTGCTCTTGCTAGTATCACTGCTCTTGCTGGTATCACTGCTCTTGCTGGTATCACTGCTCTTGCTGGTATCACTGCTGTTTATTCAGCTTTCCGTATCGGCCTCAAGGCCTTCGTCAGAGCTTTGTGAGTGTTAGTCGTTTCCACCCTTATGGAGACATGGCATCGAATGGGGTTGGAGTCGAGGGGAAATAAACACATGTTACCAAATATAACAATGTGCATTTATAAGTATTATAATAAAGTGTGTGTGCTGCCATTCTGTTACAAGGTAACATATTGTTTTATTAAAATGGTTCAAATGCATTTTCATTGTGTTCCATGGTGTTATTCGCCCTCTAGTGGAGTTTACTGGTACTTAGAAAGAGACGCAAACAGGAAGAATAGAATTCGTTCTGCACGCAAAGAAGCAGCTGAAAACAACGCTACGGTGCAGGTCTTTCAGTTATTTATTGTTACGCTTCAGCCTTGGAAATAGTTGTTTGTAAGTTCGATTCAAGCATTTAGCTAGTGATGATAATCTTGTTATTGATAGAGTTGCTTACATATCAATGTTGGTTGCATTTACTCACAAATTGCAATGCCTTTAATGTATGTCGTTAGCTGTATTACTTTGCTCGTGCGTCATGCAAACGAATTGTAAAATATACAATACTGTAGTTTTGTTACTGTTTCTAGTGTAATATGCTTTGTTATTCTACATAGATGGTTGTACATTATTAGAGTAATGAAAGGAGCCAATTACCATATGAGTAACAATTAGCTCTATGGTTTGGCATCATGCCAGATGCATGGTACCTTAGCGCGTGCTTTGTATTTATGCAACTTCAAATGTTTAATGTACAGCTACAGTATATCGGTGTGAATTGAATACTAAAGTATATTCTTTCATGTATTTTGCAGTTTCACAACATAAACGTTTCAAATATATTCATTCAAGAAAAGTCACGATTTGGGAGTTTTATTTAAGACTTAGTTGTTGGCTATCTGTCTAGTTTTGCATGGGAATGCAACTCAAGGGCAGAATGTGTACATAACACGTATTAAGTTAGGCTACTGTCTTCCTCACACACACTTAAACAAAATACAATCATTTATTTGGCAGATTAATTTATTCATGTTTCCCAATTGGATAATCCCATATAAAGACAGACATCACCATTCCTACCAAGGACAGTGTGAGTGAACTTCGGGAGAAGGGGGAATGGGGTGGGGGAGGGAACTGTAGCAACACTATGAGCTGGTGGCTGGGTCCTACCAAGGATAGTGTGAGTGAACTTCGGGAGAAGGGAACTGGTGGCTGGGAGAAGGAACTTCGAGGAATGGGGTGGGGGGAGGGAACTGTAGCAACACTATGAGCTGGTGGCTGGGTCCTACCAAGGATAGTGTGAGTGAACTTCGGGAGAAGGGGGAATGGGGTGGGGGAGGGAACTGTAGCAACACTATGAGCTGGTGGCTGGGTCCTACCAAGGATAGTGTGAGTGAACTTCGGGAGAAGGGGGAATGGGGTGGGGGAGGGAACTGTGAGTCCTACCAAACACTATGAGCTGGTGGCTGGGTCCTACCAAGGATAGTGTGAGTGAACTTCGGGAGAAGGGGGAATGGGGTGGGGGAGGGGGAGAAGGGGGAATGGGGTGGGGGAGGGAACTGTAGCAACACTATGAACTGGTGGCTGGGCGCCGCGGGCGGTGTAGTGACCGAACAGGGGCGACGGAGGGCGGCAGACAATTGTCAAAATATCGCCTCAAATTCAGGTGCTGCCACAGGCGATGGTCTAATGGGAGGACTGGCCCTGATCCCGTCTGTAAACCCACAATGAGGACATCAACGAAGTTTTCATAAATCATTGGGTTCCGTTCAAGAAGAAACGCCAGAGTCGTCTATTAATTCATGTTGACGTTTACAACATAACATGCTTGGACATTTCATCATTAAGACCTTTAGGGAATAATGTCTGGAGGGTGAAAATCCCAAAACATTCTCATTAGATCCGTGTTATATCACCTCCCCTGTCTGATATCTTGACTTTCTCTCTGTCACACAACCTAAAGGTAGAAATGTCATGTTTTAGGTCTTTACAATGTACTGCGACTGGATAATCCCGGTCTTTACTCCCGATTTAACCTTTATGTTCACTAATTCTCTGAGATAACGAGAGGATTTACCTACATAACACAGCCCACATGGACATTTAATCATGTTGATAACATGGGTGGTGTTTACCTACATAACACAGCCCACATGGACATTTAATCATGTAGATAACATGGGTGGTGTTTACCTACATAACACAGCCCACATGGACATTTAATCATGTTGATAACATGGGTGGTGTTTACCTACATAACACAGCCCACATGGACATTTAATCATGTAGATAACATGGGTGGTGTTTACCTACATAACAGCCCACATGGACATTTAATCATGTAGATAACATGGGTGGTGTTTACCTACATAACACAGCCCACATGGACATTTAATCATGTTGATAACATGGGTGGTGTTTACCTACATAACACAGCCCACATGGACATTTAATCATGTAGATAACATGGGTGGTGTTTACCTACATAACACAGCCCACATGGACATTTAATCATGTAGATAACATGGGTGGTGTTTACCTACATAACAGCCCACATGGACATTTAATCATGTTGATAACATGGGTGGTGTTTACCTACATAACACAGCCCACATGGACATTTAATCATGTAGATAACATGGGTGGTGTTTACCTACATAACACAGCCCACATGGACATTTAATCATGTAGATAACATGGGTGGTGGAACACGTAATAATGCCATTAATTTGGAACCGTGTTCCTGTATGTGGGTGGCAGAAACATTCACACTTCATCATATTGTTGCACTGGGCTCAACATCTGCATTTACAGCAACCAATCAGAAGAGGGCGGAAAAGAGCCTGGCTCGTTTTCTTTTGCGGCTGGAGGTTTGGCATTGACCAATTTGTTGCATAAATTGCGACCTCTCCTATATACAATACTGGGTGGGTTGTTAAATTGACCCGACCTCTCCTATATAGTAAGTGGTGGGTTGTTAAATTGACCCGACCTCTCCTATATAGTAAGTGGTGGGTTGTTAAATTGACCCGACCTCTCCTATATAGTAAGTGGTGGGTTGTTAAATTGACCCGACCTCTCCTATATAGTAAGTGGTGGGTTGTTAAATTGACCCGACCTCTCCTATATAGTAAGTGGTGGGTTGTTAAATTGACCCGACCTCTCCTATATAGTAAGTGGTGGGTTGTTAAAGTCAGCTGGCAGAGCTGGGTCTGATAAAACATGACAATGGTTCTAAGGAGTTTTCTGTCTGTGTATCTGTCTGTCTGTCTGTGTATCTGTCTGTCTGTGTATCTGTCTGTCTGTGTATCTGTCTGTCTGTCTGTCTGTCTGTCTGTCTGTCTGTCTGTCTGTCTGTCTGTCTGTCTGTCTGTCTGTCTGTCTGTCTGTCTGTCTGTCTGTCTGTCTGTCTGTCTTTGTCTGTCATTCTGTCTGTGTATCTGTCTGTCTGTCTGTCTGTCTGTCTGTCTGTCTGTCTGTCTGTCTGTCTGTCTGTCTGTCTGTCTGTCTGTCTGTCTGTCTGTCTGTCTGTCTGTCTGTCTGTCTGTCTGTCTGTCTGTCTGTCTGTCTGTCTGTCTGTCTGTCTGTCTGTCTGTCTGTCTGTCTGTCTGTGTATCTCTCTGTCTGTCATTCTGTCTGTGTATCTGTCTGTCTGTCATTCTGTCTGTGTGACTCTGTCTGTCTGTCATTCTGTCTGTGTGACTCTGTCTAGATTTAGGTTCCCAAGGAAGGTACTCCTGATAGCCCTCAGACCCGTCTGGATCTTGACACTCTGAACACGCGTTCTGCATCATATCTCTTACACCAGATAAGAGATGTTTTGTATTTTGTAAAAGGGTATTTTCTTTTTGTTTGCTGCAAAAAGTGCAAAACCTGCTTGGAAGGAAATACTGCTGTGAAACCTACAGGAGCCGGATCTTCATTTGATCATCCTGATGTTGTAGGAATTTTCCTGCACAGAATGAAATGCTAATTTGTAATGTATTCCAGGTTAAAAAGGCTTAAAAACAACATACCAATTTCCTGTTGATGCAGGATAATTTATGTTGTGTGAAACTGTCTCAAACGAATATATGATATATCTCTCTCTCTGCCTCCATCTCTCTGTCTCTCTCTGTCTCTAACTCTCTGCCTCTCTCTCTCTAACTCTCTTTGCCTCTCTCTCTGCCTCTCTCTCTCTCTGCCTCTCTCTCTGTCTCTAACTCTCTGCCTCTCTCTCTCTAACTCTCTTTGCCTCTCTCTCTGCCTCTCTCTCTCTCTGCCTCTCTCTCTGCCTCTCTCTCTCTTGATTTATCTCTGCCTCTCTCTCTCTCTGCCTCCCTCCCTCTCTCTCTCTATCTATCTCTGCCTCCCTCTCTGTCTCTCTCTTTCTATCTCTGCCTCCCTCTCTGTCTCTCTCTATCTATCTCTGCCTCCCTCTCTCTCTCTCTCTCTCTCTCTCTCTCTCTCTCTCTCTCTCTCATCCAAGGTCTTTTTTTCTATACACTACTAAAGTGACACGTCATTTTCCAGGAAGTAGCCTTGTAGTTTTTTGTAGTCTTTCTGAATAGTCTTCAAAGGGTAAAAACGCATCACAGTGGTCTTCAAGCCAAATAATCCATAAAAGGAATCTAGGCAGAGGTAAATTCATCCAAAACAAAATATGTATTTTATATATATATCAATCAATCAATCAATCAATTGAAACCTGTCCTGTCCAATGAGGTCATGGATTGGAGGTTTGAAAACTGAAACAAGGCTGACCCCTGCTGGTGAGATGATTTGAGAACACTGCTTGAAAATCATTTTAAAAATAATTTTACCTTTATTTAACTTGGCAAGTCAGTAAAGAACAAATTCTTATTTGCTTATTTCTATTGGAGTCACTTGGTTACATTTAAACAGCATGAGAACAAAACACCAGACTCTCACAGGCTTCATTCATTATAGATGTTTATTCCTTCAGATGGGAAGAAGATGGACGCATACAGTGATAGAATTACATTCAGAACATATAATAGTATCTCCATGGTAACAGTGATAGAATTACATTCAGAACATATAATAGTATCTCCATGGTAACAGTGATAGAATTACATTCAGAACATATAATAGTATCTCCATGGTAACAGTGATAGAATTACATTCAGAACATATAATAGTATCTCTATGGTAACAGTGATAGAATTACATTCAGAAAATATAATAGTATCTCTATGGTAACAGTGATAGAATTACATTCAGAACATATAATAGTATCTCTATGGTAACAGTGATAGAATTACATTCAGAACATAATAGTATCTCCATGGTAACAGTGATAGAATTACATTCAGAACATATAATAGTATCTCTATGGTAACAGTGATAGAATTACATTCAGAACATAATATTATCTCCATGGTAACAGTGATAGAATTACATTCAGAACATATCATAGTATCTCCATGGTAACAGTGATAGAATTACATTCAGAACATATAAGAGTATCTCCATGGTAACAGTGATAGAATTACATTCAGAACACTGTGTTACCACTGGACCAAACTCTGGGACTGTGTCACCTACAAAGAGACACATGTACAATCCTCATCACATTTCATTAACCCTTTCCCGCTAATATCCACACTTCCTACCTCCCTCTCTCTGCTCTTCTCTCTCTCTTTCTGAGAAGAACCTCTTGGACACTGATCTGGGAACACCTGTACCTCATCATCACCTGGGTAGTGCTGCTTCAACATGTCATGCAGCTCTGACAAGGTATGGGGGTTCATTACTTTTGTTTCCTCTTTGTTCACACCCCAGTGTGCTTTGGCCATCCACTCTTTCTTCTTGCTGTTGTAACAGCAGTAGGCTGTCCACATGAGATCTGGGATGTTCACTCGGTTGTTCAGTTTGTTGTTGACACTGGGAACTGCTCCAGTCAACACATAGGCCTTGGGTTGACCATTAATATCAAGGCATTGCTTCAGGAGAATCTTTCTAACCGCACACTCCATCTTTCCCCAGCTACCTTCATTAAATGACTGTACTTGAGGAACAGCGTTTGTCAGGGTAAAGGTGGAGTTCTGATTAACAGGTTGGTGAGCGAAAGCTTTTGGAAACATGTGACCTTTGTTCACCTTCTTGTCTTTACCATATTCATCATAATCCTGATTGACAGCCTGGTGAGTATAAATGACCCCTTGTTTCTCCAGACCCATAACTGGTTCAATTCCTCCGTCCAGCTGTAGGAACAATTTTCATCATTATTCACTGAACTGACCTGTAAATTAGACCTGAATATTAGACCTGTATATTAGACCTGACCTGTATATCAGACCTGTAAATTAGACCTGACCTGTATATCAGACCTGTATATTATACCTGACCTGTATATCAGACCTGTATATTATACCTGACCTGTATATCAGACCTGTATATTATACCTGACCTGTATATCAGACCTGTATATTATACCTGTATATCAGACCTGTATATTAGACCTGACCTGTATATTATACCTGTATATTAGACCTGACCTGTATATTATACCTGTATATTAGACCTGTATATTAGACCTGACCTGTATATCAGACCTGTAAATTAGACCTGACCTGTATATTATACCTGTATATTAGACCTGTATATTAGACCTGACCTGTATATTATACCTGTATATTAGACCTGTATATTAGACCTGACCTGTATATCAGACCTGTAAATTAGACCTGACCTGTATATTATACCTGTATATTAGACCTGTATATTAGACCTGACCTGTATATCAGACCTGTAAATTAGACCTGACCTATATATCAGACCTGTATATTAGACCTGACCTATATATCAGACCTGTATATTAGACCTGACCTGTATATTATACCTGTATATTAGACCTGTATATTAGACCTGACCTGTATATTATACCTGTAAATTAGACCTGACCTATATATCAGACCTGTATATTAGACCTGACCTATATATCAGACCTGTATATTAGACCTGACCTGTATATTATACCTGTATATTAGACCTGTATATTAGACCTGACCTGTATATCAGACCTGTAAATTAGACCTGACCTGTATATCAGACCTGTAAATTAGACCTGTATAACAGACCTGACCTGTAAATTAGACCTGACCTGTATATCAGACCTGTAAATTAGACCTGTATATTAGACCTGACCTGTAAATTAGACCTGACCTATATATCAGACCTGTATATTAGACCTGACCTGTATATTATACCTGTATATTAGACCTGTATATTAGACCTGACCTGTATATTATACCTGTATATTAGACCTGTATATTAGACCTGACCTGTATATTATACCTGTATATTAGACCTGTATATTAGACCTGACCTGTATATTATACCTGTATATTAGACCTGAATATTAGACCTGTATATTAGACCTGTATATTAGACCTGTATATTAGACCTGTATATTAGACCTGTGTATTAGACCTGTATATTAGACCTGTATATCAGACCTGTAAATTAGACCTGACCTGTATATCAGACCTGTATATTATACCTGTATATTAGACCTGTATATTAGACCTGTATATTATACCTGTATATTATACCTGTATATTAGACCTGTATATTATACCTGTATATTATACCTGTATATTATACCTGTATATTAGACCTGTATATTATACCTGTATATTATACCTGTATATTATACCTGTATATTATACCTGTATATTAGACCTGTATATTATACCTGTATATTATACCTGTACATTATACCTGTATATTAGACCTGTATATTAGACCTGTATATTATACCTGTATATTATACCTGTATATTATACCTGTATATTAGACCTGTATATTAGACCTGTATATTATACCTGACCTGTATATTAGACCTGTATATTAGACCTGACCTGTATATCAGACCTGTATATTAGACCTGACCTGTATATTAGACCTGTATAATAGACCTGTATATTAGACCTGACCTGTATATTAGACCTGTATATTAGACCTGTATAATAGACCTGTATATTAGACCTGACCTGTATATTAGACCTGTATATTAGACCTGTATAATAGACCTGTATATTAGACCTGACCTGTATATTAGACCTGTATATTAGACCTGTATAATAGACCTGTATATTAGACCTGACCTGTATAACAGACCTGTATATTAGACCTGACCTGTATAACAGACCTGTATATTAGACCTGTATAATAGACCTGTATATTAGACCTGACCTGTATATTAGACCTGTATATTAGACCTGTATATTAGACCTGACCTGTATAACAGACCTGTATATTAGACCTGTATAATAGACCTGTATATTAGACCTGACCTGTATATCAGACCTGTATATTAGACCTGACCTGTATAACAGACCTGTATATTAGACCTGTATAATAGACCTGTATATTAGACCTGACCTGTATATGAGACCTGTATATTAGACCTGTATATTAGACCTGACCTGTATAACAGACCTGTATATTAGACCTGTATAATAGACCTGTATATTAGACCTGACCTGTATATCAGACCTGTATATTAGACCTGACCTGTATAACAGACCTGTATATTAGACCTGTATATTAGACCTGACCTGTATAACAGACCTGTATATTAGACCTGTATAACAGACCTGTATATTAGACCTGACCTGTATAACAGACCTGTATATTAGACCTGTATAATAGACCTGTATATTAGACCTGTATATTAGACCTGACCTGTATAACAGACCTGTATATTAGACCTGTATAACAGACCTGTATATTAGACCTGACCTGTATAACAGACCTGTATATTAGACCTGACCTGTATAACAGACCTGTATATTAGACCTGACCTGTATAACAGACCTGTATATTAGTCCTGACCTGTATAACAGACCTGTATATTAGTCCTGACCTGTATAACAGACCTGTATATTAGTCCTGACCTGTATAACAGACCTGTATATTAGACCTGACCTGTATAACAGACCTGTATATTAGACCTGACCTGTATAACAGACCTGTATATTAGTCCTGTACATTACAGTGCATTCTGAAACATTCAGACCCCTTGACTTTTTCCACATTTTGTTAAGTTACAGACTTATTCTAAAATGGATTAAATTGTGTTTTTTCCTCATCAATCTACACACAATACCCCATAATGACATCACAATACCCCATAATGACATCACAATACCCCATAATGACATCACAATACCCCATAATGACAAAGCAAAACCAAGGTCTGAATACTTATATGTAAATAATAAGGTATTTCTGTTTTTTATTTTAGAAACTATCCCTTTAAGGAACAAAATATTATCTAGTAATAGTAATTGTCTATTGAAGGTTGTTGTTCTAACTTGGCATTAAATGTAGATTTGAAAAGATGTTTGAATTACCTGAGGTTCAATCATCCATGTATCTGGTCTTTTCTCTCTCGGTCCGACCCCAGTGAAGGTGGAGGCTGAGAACACAGGGATCTTGTTGGTCGTGTCGTAGAGAGTTGCAAACATGTATATGTTCTTGTGCTTCTGGCAAATCGGCTTGTAGCGGTTCTGGTTCTGGACTATCCCACCAACCAAAATACCTGGGAGATTTGGAGTTTTCCCCTCCAGGAAGAACTCTTTGCACTCTGGATCAAACTTCTCCACTACATGAGAGAGAGCAGCAGGAAGGAGAGAGAGGAGGAGGAGGAGAGTAGAGAGATGATTCAATACCCCCATCATCACCTGCAGACTGTACACCACAGAGACAAAGATGAAGTTACAGAGACCAGTTGGTAGACTGGAGACTGTTGAGCTGAGTCAGGACAGACTGATTTAAATAGTTATTACAGAGACCAGTTGGTAGACTGGAGACTGATGAGCTGAGTCATGACAGACTGATTTAAATAGGTTTTCAGAGACTCCTCCTTCAGATGGCAAGACAGATAGGGTTGATTTGCATAAACTCCTCTGTACGTTTCCATGGAAAATGCTGTAACTAATCAAATGTGACTCACCTCCTGTAGCTTATGGTTCTACTTTAGAATGTGGAACACACAGCCAATAGGGAGGTTTGATTGTTACACCTGATAAATAGTTACACCTGTTCCACATACAGAGGAGTTTATCCAACCCTCCTTGTCCAGTCTTGACCACTAATTATACCAGACAGGACTAACTCTGTGCCAGGTCCTCTCATTAATTCAGACACATCTTCTCCCAGATATCATGAGAGAATAGTTCATCATTCAGTAAGATAATGTTTACCCAGTGACATCCTGAGACATAGATCATAGATCATGAGAGAAGAAAAACAACTCTGAATGTAGTCACTAACTGCCGACCTCTGACACTGTGCTGCAAACTGTTAAGGCTGTCTCAACAGCAGAGTCCCAACATCTTACTACTGCTACACCTGGCTATCAGTGGAGACTTGTCTGGCAGCGAAACAGTTAATTCATCCTCATTTACTGCCTTTTGAAAAAACATACCTAATATTGCTGACTTGCTTAAACAAATGTTGTTTCTAATGACAATTGAGATGTACAGTACAAACTATAGCATAAGGGGACGACGAGTGGATAAGAGGCAATCCGTCATTTAGATGAAGACATTAATGTGCGAGCTAGGAAAGACGGAGTCAATATTTGTTCAGCACTTGTGAAATGTACAGCGACAGAATTCAGAACATGGGCCGTTCTTACAGTATTCTCCCTGAACGCCAAGTCAGAACCTTAAGATAAATAAAGGGGACAATGAAAGCTCTTACAATATTTGATGATGACATTTCTCTTAAACAGGTTATAGGCTACATGAGCATCACCAAGTCAGAACAGTAGGCGAAACTCCTATTCCCCAGGTGCTCTCATTTGTTGACTTCTGTAACCATAAAAGCCTTGGTTTCATGCATGTTAACATTAGAAGCCTCCTCCCTAAGTTTGTTTTGTTCACTGCTTTGGCACACTCTGCCAACCCGGATGTCTTAACCGTGTCTGAATCCTGGCTTAGGAAGACCATCAAAAGGGGCACTCTGCTTACCCTGGGACCTCCCACAACCCAGTAGGGGCACTCTGCTTACCCTGGGACATCCCACAACCCAGTAGGGACACTCTGCTTACCCTGGGACCTCCCACAACCTAGTAGGGGCAGTCTGTATACCCTGGGACCTCCCACAACCCAGTAGGGGCACTCCGCTTACCCTGGGTCCTCATACAACCCAGTAGTAGCTACAAGACCATGGTGCTTGCCTACGGAGCTGTGAGGGGAACGGCACCTCAGTACCTCCAGGCTCTGATCAGGCCCTACACCCAAACAAGGGCACTGCGTTCATCCACCTCTGGCCTGCTCGCCTCCCTACCACTGAGGAAGTACAGCTCCCGCTCAGCCCAGTCAAAACTGTTCGCTGCCCTGGCCCCCCCAATGGTGGAACAAACTCCCTCACGACGCCAGGACAGCGGAGTCAATCACCACCTTCCGGAGACACCTGAAACCCCACCTCTTTAAGGAATACCTAGGATAGGATAAGTAATCCCTCTCACCCCCCCCCCCCTTAAGTTTTAGATGCACTATTGTTAAGTGACTGTCCCACTGGATGTCATAAGGTGAATGCACCAATTTGTAAGTCGCTCTGGATAAGAGCGTCTGCTAAATGACTTAAATGTAAATGTAAATGTAGTAGTACACTGCTTACCCAGGGACTCACAGCCATTGTGGCTGTGGGCATCCTCTGGGTGGCAGTAGACTTTGAGCAAGAGGCGTGTGAACGTGCTAGTTACCTCTCCCCGACCTCTCTGCTCCAACAAGGCCCGCTGATCTGAACCTGGACCGTGGTGACCCTGGTGAACCCACTGACCCGATCCTGGACCCTGGTGTCCCCTCTGATCTGAACCTGGACTTTGGTGACCCCACTGACCTTAACCTGAACCCTGGTGACCCCACAGACCCAAACCTGGACCCTGATGACCCTGATGACCCTGGTGACCCCAGTGATATGATGAGAAGAAAAGAGGACATTAACATTATGGGGTTCTCCGGGTCAAACACTTTCTAACAATTAGCTAGAAATGTCCCAGACCCAAGATGGCGTAACCCTGATGTCCTTGCCGTGTCTGAATCCTGGCTCAGGAAGGCCACCAAAAATTCTGAGATTTCCATACCCAACTATAACATTTTCCATCAAGATAGAACTGCCAAAGGGGGAGGAGTTGCAGTCTACTGCAGAGATAGCCTGCATCGTAATGTCATACTTTCCAGATCCATACCCAAACAGTTCGAACTACTAATCTTAAAAATTACTCTCTCCAGAAATAAGTCTCTCACTGTTGCCGCCTGCTACCGACCCCCCTCAGCTCCCAGCTGTGCCCTGGACACCATTTGTGAATTGATCGCCCCCAATCTAGCTTCAGAGTTTGTTCTGTTAGGTGACCGAAACTGGGATATGCTTAACACCCCGGCAGTCCTACAATCTAAGCTAGATGCCCTCAATCTCACACAAATCATCAAGGATCCCACCAGATACAACCCTAAATCTGTAAACAAGGGCACCCTCATAGACGTCACCCTGACCAACTGGCCCTCCAAATACACCTCCGCCGTCTTCAACCAGGATCTCAGCGATCACTGTCTCATTGCCTGTATACTCTACGGAGCCGCAGTCAAACGACCACCCCTCATCACTGTCAAACGCTTCCTAAAACACTTCTGTGAGCAGGCCTTTCTAATCGACCTGGCCCGGGTATCCTGGAAGGACATTGACCTCATCCCGTCTGTTGAGGATGCCTGGTCATTCTTTAAAAGTAACTTCTTCGCCATTTTAGATAAGCATGCTCCGTTCAAAAAATGCAGAACTAAGAACAGATATATCCCTTGGTTCACTCCAGACCTGACTGCCCTCGACCAGCACAAAAACATCCTGTGGCGGACTGCAATAGCATTGAATTAGTCCCTGCGATATGCAACTGTTCAGGGATGTCAGGAACCAATACACGCAGTCAGTCAGGAAAGCTAAGGCCAGCTTTTTCAGGCAGAAATTTGCATCCTGTAGCTCCAACTCCAAAAGGTTCTGGGACACTGTGAAGTCCATGGAGAACAAGAGCACCTCCTCCCAGCTGCCCACTGCACTGAGGCTAGGTAACACGGTCACCAACGATAAATCCATGATTATCGAAAACTTCAACAAGCATTTCTCAACGGCTTGCCATGCCTTCCGCCTGGCTACTCCAACCTCGGCCAACAGCTCCGTCCCCCCCGCAGCTACTCGCCCAAGCCTCTCCAGGTTCTCCTTTACCCAAATCCAGATAGCAGATATTCTGAAAGAGCTCCAAAACCTGGACCCATACAAATCAGCTGGGCTTGACAATCTGGACCCTCTATTTCTGAAACTATCCTCCGCCATTGTCGCAACCCCTATTACCATTCTGTTCAACCTCTCTTTCATATCATCTGAGATCCCCAAGGATTGGAAAGCTGCCGCAGTCATCCCCTTCTTCAAAGGGGGAGACACCCTGGACCCAAACTGTTACAGACCTATATCCATCCTGCCTGCCTATCTAAGGACTTCGAAAGCCAAGTCAACAAACAGGTCACTGACCATCTCGAATCCCACCGTACCTTCTCCGCTGTGCAATCTGGTTTCCGAGCCGGTCACGGGTGCACCTCAGCCACGCTCAAGGTACTAAACGATATCATAACGGTCATCGATAAAAGACAGTACTGTGCAGCCGTCTTCATCGACCTTGCCAAGGCTTTCGACTCTGTCAATCACAATATTCTTATCGGCAGACTCGGTAGCCTCGGTTTTTCTGATGACTGCCTTGCCTGGTTCACCAACTACTTTGCAGACAGAGTTCAGTGTGTCAAATCGGAGGGCATGCTGTCCGGTCCTCTGGCAGTCTCTATGGGGGTGCCACAGGGTTCAATTCTCGGGCCGACTCTTTTCTCTGTATATATCAATGATGTTGCTCTTGCTGCGGGCGATTCCCTGATCCACCTCTACGTAGACAACACCATTCTATATACTTCCGGCCCGTCCTTGGACACTGTGCTATCTAACCTCCAAACGAGCTTCAATGCCATACAACACTCCTTCCGTGACCTCCAACTGCTCTTAAACGCTAGTAAAACCAAATGCATGCTTTTCAACCGTTCGCTGCCTGCACCCGCACCCTGGATGGTTCCGAACTTGAATATGTGGACATCTATAAGTACCTAGGTGTCTGGCAAGACTGTAAACTCTCCTTCCAGACTCATATCAAACATCTCCAATCGAAAATCAAATCTAGAGTCAGCTTTCTATTCCGCAACAAAGCCTCCTTCACTCACGCCGCCAAACATACCCTAGTAAAACTGACTATCCTACCGATCCTCGACTTCGGCGATGTCATTTACAAAATAGCTTCCAACACTCTACTCAGCAAACTGGATGCAGTTTATCACAGTGCCATCCATTTTGTCACTAAAGCACCTTATACCACCCACCACTGCGACCTGTATGCTCTAGTCGGCTGGCCCTCGCTACATATTCGTCGCCAGACCCACTGGTTCCAGGTCATCTACAAGTCCATGATAGGTAAAGCTCCGCCTTATCTCAGTTCACTGGTCACGATGGCAACACCCACCCGTAGCACGCGCTCCAGCAGGTGTATCTTACTGATCATCCCTAAAGCCAACACCTCATTTGGCCGCCTTTCGTTCCAGTACTCTGCTGCCTGTGACTGGAACGAATTGAAAAAAAAATCGCTGAAGTTGGAGACTTTTATCTCCCTCACCAACTTCAAACATCTGCTATCTGAGCAGCTAACCGATCTTTGGATAAAGCGCTGCAGCTGTGGGCACATAGTCTATTGGCATATATTATTATTATTATTATTATTAAATAGCCCACCCATTTTCACCTACCTCATCCCCACAGTTTTTATTTATTTACTTTTCTGCTCTTTTGCACACCAATATCTCTACCTGTACATGACCATCTGATCATTTATCACTCCAGTGTTAATCTGCAAAATTGTAATTATTTGCCTACCTCCTCATGCCTTTTGCACACAATGTATATAGACTCTCTTTTTTTCTACTGTGTTACTGACTTGTTTATTGTTTACTCCATGTGTAACTCTGTGTTGTCTGCTCAAACTGCTATGCTTTATCTTGGCCAGGTCGCAATTGTAAATGAGAACTTGTTCTCAACTAGCCTACCAGGTTAAATAAAGGTGAAATAAAAATAAAATAAAAAATAGACGTGTGTTTGTCTTTGTCTTATCCCGTTATTGCATGTAAATAGTATTTTTTAAATATATATTTTAGTCTCACTTTCTATCTACAAACTAAATATTCTTTCCTGCAACCAGCCTCACCCAATGTGGTACGGATCTGCTATTTATTTCCCTTATAACTGGAACCTCCATCAGGTTACTAGCGACTAGTCATTGTTAGCCACGGCTTGCGGTCTTCACCTTCACTTAGCACGGACACCAGCCAGCTTTAGCTCGAACAATACCTGTCAGTCTGCACAGCGCATTATCAACCCAGAGCATATCGGACTGCTTCTCTCTACCACATCACCGGATTCCTGCCGCAAGCTCTGGACCCTAGTTAGCTGCAACCGAGTGGCTACTGTTAGCTAATGCCTCTGTCCCGAGGCAAGCACCAGTTAGCCTTGAGCTAACCTCAAACTAGGCCCATCTCCCAGCTAGCTGAAGAGATCCATTAAGCAATTCCTGGGTTTCAATTACCAGTTTTCCCAATTGTTGTACTCACAGATGTTATTTTAACAGCTTTATAAACGGTACAGTATTTTCTATCCAAATCTACCAATTATATGCATATCCTAGCTTCTGGGCCTGAGTAATTTGGGCACGCTTCTCATCCAGACATCGAAACACTGACCCCAAGCCTTAACAAGTTAACAAACCTCCAAACGAGTGTAACGACGTTCTTCTGTTGAAGGAGAAGCGGACCAAAATGCAGCGTGGTGGTTACTCATGTTCTTTAATGAAAGTAGACTAGACATGAAATAACTGAAATGTACAAAAACAACAGACGGAAACGTGAAAAAACTATACAGCCTGTCTGGTGAATATAAACACAGAGACAGGAACAATCACCCACGAAACACTCAAAGAATATGGCTGCCTAAATATGGTTCCCAATCAGAGACAACAATAATCACCTGAACCGCCTCAGGCAGCCATAGACTACGCTAGACACCCCACAAAACCCCAAGACAAAAACACACCACAATAACCCATGTCACACCCTGGCCTGACCAAATAAATGAAGATAAACATAATATATTTCGACCAGGGCGTGACAACGAGCTTCAGTGCCATACAACTCTCCTTCCGTCGCCTCCCAACTGCTCTGTAATGCTAGTAAAACTAAATGCATGCTCTTCAATCAGTTGCTTCCCTCACCTGCCCGCCCGCCCGCCCAGCATCACTACTCTGGACGGTTCTGACTGCACAGAATATGTGGACAACTACAAATACCTAGGTGTCTGGTTAGACTGTAAACTCTCCTTCCATACTCACATTAAGCATCTCCAATCCAAAATGAAATCTAGAATCGGCTTCCTATTTCGCAACAAAGCCTCCTTCGCTCATGCTGCTAAACATACCCCCGTAAAACTCACTATCCTACCAATCCTTGACTTCACCAATGTCATTTACAAAATAGCCTCCAACACTCTACTCAGAAAATTGGATGTAGTCTATCACAGTGCCATCCGTTTTGTCACCAAAGCCCCATATATTACCCAACACTGCGACCTGTATGCTCTCGATGGCTGACCCTCGCTTCATATTCGGTTTTTGAGACGAACCTCAGGTCATCTATAAGTCTTTCCGAGGTAAATCCCTGCCTTATCTCAGCTCACTGGTCACCATAACAGCACCCACTCATAGCACGCTTTCCAGCAGGTATATTTCACTGGTCATCCCCAAAGCCAACTGTCACGACTTCCGCCGGAGTCGGTCCCTCTCCTTGTTCGTGCGGCTTTCTAGCCATCACCGATCCACTTTTAATTTTCCAATAGTTTTGTCTTGGTTTTTTACATACCTGGTTTCAATTCCCTCATCATTATTTAAACCCTCTGGTTAACCCATGTTTGTGTGCTTGTTTGTTTTATTGTTAGGCTGATCTGAAGGCTGGTATTATTGTTTACCGGTGTCACGTTCTGACCCTAGTTCTTATTGTTAGGCTGATCTGAAGGCTGGTATTATTGTTTACCGGTGTCACGTTCTGACCCTAGTTCTTATTGTTAGGCTGATCTGAAGGCTGGTATTATTGTTTACCGGTGTCACGTTCTGACCCTAGTTCTTATTGTTAGGCTGATCTGAAGGCTGGTATTATTGTTTACCGGTGTCACGTTCTGACCCTAGTTCTTATTGTTAGGCTGATCTGAAGGCTGGTATTATTGTTTACCGGTGTCACGTTCTGACCCTAGTTCTTATTGTTAGGCTGATCTGAAGGCTGGTATTATTGTTTACCGGTGTCACGTTCTGACCCTAGTTCTTATTGTTAGGCTGATCTGAAGGCTGGTATTATTGTTTACTAGTTCGGTGTCACGTTCTGACCCTAGTTCTTATTGTTAGGCTGATCTGAAGGCTGGTATTATTGTTTACCGGTGTCACGTTCTGACCCTAGTTCTTATTGTTAGGCTGATCTGAAGGCTGGTATTATTGTTTACCGGTGTCACGTTCTGACCCTAGTTCTTATTGTTAGGCTGATCTGAAGGCTGGTATTATTGTTTACCGGTGTCACCCGTTCTGAGGCCCTAGTTCTTATTAGTTCTTATTGGCTGATCTGAAGGCTGGTATTATTGTTTACCGGTGTCACGTTCTGACCCTAGTTCTTATTGTTAGGTTCTTATTGTTAGGCTGATCTGAAGGCTGGTATTATTGTTTACCGGTGTCACGTTCTGACCCTAGTTCTTATTGTTAGGCTGATCTGAAGGCTGGTATTATTGTTTACCGGTGTTTGACCCTAGTTCTTATTGTTAGGCTGTCTGAAGGCGTTTCTGACCCTAGTTCTTATTGTTAGGCTGATCTGAAGGCTGGTATTATTGTTTACCGGTGTCACGTTCTGACCCTAGTTCTTATTGTTAGGCTGATCTGAAGGCTGGTATTATTGTTTACCGGTGTCACGTTCTGACCCTAGTTCTTATTGTTAGGCTGATCTGAAGGCTGGTATTATTGTTTACCGGTGTCACGTTCTGACCCTAGTTCTTATTGTTAGGCTGATCTGAAGGCTGGTATTATTGTTTACCGGTGTCACGTTCTGACCCTAGTTCTTATTGTTAGGCTGATCTGAAGGCTGGTATTATTGTTTACCGGTGTCACGTTCTGACCCTAGTTCTTATTGTTAGGCTGATCTGAAGGCTGGTATTATTGTTTACCGGTGTCACGTTCTGACTGGTATTATTGTTTACGTTCCTAGTTCTTCTTTGTTAGGCTGATCTGAAGGCTGGTATTATTGTTTATCTGAAGGCGGTGTCACGTTCTGACCCTAGTTCTTATTGTTAGGCTGATCTGAAGGCTGGTATTATTGTTTACCGGTGTCACGTTCTGACCCTAGTTCTTATTGTTAGGCTGATCTGAAGGCTGGTATTATTGTTTACCGGTGTCACGTTCTGACCCTAGTTCTTATTGTTAGGCTGATCTGAAGGCTGGTATTATTGTTTACCGGTGTCACGTTCTGACCCTAGTTCTTGTGTTATTTTTTTCTCTTAGTTGGTCAGGACGTGAGTTGGGTGGGCATTCTATGTTTTATGTTTCTAGGTTGGTTCTGTGTTCGGCCTAGTATGGATCTCAAGGCAGGTGTCGTTAGTTGTCTCTGATGGTGTATAGGTATACATGACAGGTATACAATTCTTATCTAAACATAAAAGAGCATACAGGAACAACAAGACCCAGAGTTCTGGGTGCAGAACAAATAATACAGAACACGACATACAAAACAAGGACACGTAGAAAGAAAGAGGGAAGATGTCCCCCCTATCCCCCATCCCCTATTCCCCCCCCCCCTCCCAACTGCTCGGGTGGTAGGGCCAGCACACGCTGCCCAAAGGTAGATAAAAATTTTACCATTGAGAGTGCGTTAATAAGTACAAATTCACAGCGCCGACTCGTCCAAGTAGGAGAGGAAAGGCTGCCAGATTTTATTGAATGTTGACAATTTATTGTTCAGAATATATCTAATTCTTTCTAAGTGTACAGTGTTTGCCAATTCACTGAGCCATAATTTGGTAGAGGGCTCTTCCCTCCTTTTCCAAAACAACAAGATTAGTTTTTTTGCCGAGATGAGACCATACGAGATTAGTTGTTTTTGGGGGTTGGTTAATCTGTTTAGGGACTCAGATACTCCCAGGATTATCAGAAGCCGGTCTGGATCTATTGAAGTCTCCAAAACTTCAGAGAGGATCCTAAAAATTCCACACCAATAACCATGCAAGCTAGAGCATAGGGCAAAGCAGTGGAGTAGTGTACCCTGCGTAGCCTGACATTTATCACATGTAGGGGATGTATCAGAAAATATCCTATGCAGTTTAGTTTTGGAATAGTGTAATCTGTGTAATACCTTGAATTGTATGAGACGATGTCTGGAATTAATGGAGCATGTGTGGATATACTCCAAGCTCTCTTCCCAGTCTGCCACTGAGATGTCAGTCCCTAGTTCTTCCTCCCATTTTGCCTTGATGGCATCAGTAGAAGGTGTGCTAACAGATTGAAAAGCATCATATAGACGCGATATCAGTTTATCTGAGGTGGGGCATATTTTTATGCATCCGTCAAACATGGAAGGTTTAGCATTCCCAAATGTTGGGAGGTGTTTTCTAACGTAGTCTCTAATTTGTAGGTATCTGAAAAAATTACTTCTGGGAAGATTATAAGTTTCCCTCAGCAGCTCAAAGGAAGCAAAGGTCCCTTCTATGTATAAATCCCCTCATATAGACCTATGGTGCTTATCCCCAACTCTCCCCATCGCTCAAAGATGTTATCAAGGTTAGAAGGGGCAAAGGAGGGATTCCTGGTGACAGGGAGCATGAATGACATTGGTCTGAGCTCAAAGTGGACTTTAATTTGCTTCCAGATTCGGACTGTGCTATGTATTATAGGATTGTTACAATAAAGTGACATCTCCAGATTGACAGGCGACAAAATCACAGCGCCAATAGAGAAGGGGTGACACTCCTCCCGCTCCATACTAAGCCAGCTGGATGCCGGGAGTACGTCATCCAACAGAAACGTAACAATGCGGAGGTTAGCGACCCAGTAATAAAAATATAACATTTGGGAGAGACAATCCTCCTTCCATCTTGGATTTACAGAGGTGTTTTTTACCTATCCTGTGTGTTTTATAATCCCAGATGAAAGGATTGATAATTGAGTCCAGTTGTTTATGAAAGGATTTAGGTATGAATACTGGGATGTTCTGATATAGGTAGAGCAGTTGTGGGAGGAAGACCATTTTAATGGCATTAATTCTTCCGAGCAGAGAAATTGGGAGAGTTCTCCAAAATAGTATGTTTGATTTGAATTTTTGTATCAGAGAGGGGAAATTCTCTTTAAATAGTAAGGAGTATTGTTTGGTAACTACAATTCCTAGGTAGGTAAATTTTTCTGAAGATAACTTAAATGGGAGATGTTCTAGCCAGGAGGTATTTTGCAACCGCATGGGCATTAATTCACTCTTGTTCCAATTTATTCTGTATCCCAAGAAGGTACCAAACAAATTGATCACATCAAGAATAGCTGGGATACTAGCCTGGGGTTCTGTTACATAGAGGAGGATGTCATCTGTGTATAGGGAGATCTTATTTAGAGTATCTTTAGTATTATAGCCGTGTATTGCTGCATGAGATCTAATCGTCTGAGCGAGCGGTTCGATAATTAGGGCGAAGAGCATAGGCGACAGCGCACAACCCTGCCTTGTCCCCCTGTTGAGGTTAAATTGGGGCGACAATGATTGGTTAGTGAGTATTCTGGCACAGGGGTTCCTATATAAAAGCTGGATCCAATTTATGAACCAATATTACATTTCTGTAGGACCTTGAATAGATAGGGCCACTCAACTTGGTCAAAGGCCTTTTCGGCGTCAAGAGATATGACGGCAAGGTCCACGTTGGGTAACCTCTGAGAATACATAATATTGAAGAGGCGCCTGAGATTGAAGAATGAGTTTCTGTTAGGGATAAAGCCGGTCTGATCCGAATGGACCAATTTGCCAATTAAAGTGCTAAGCCTGTTAGCCAGAGTTTTTGCTAAAATCTTTTGGTCTGTATTAAGGAGAGATATTGGTCTGTATGACCCTAACTCTTCTGGATCTTTACCCTTCTTATGTATAACTGTAATGAACGCTTCGTCCAAAGTAGAAGGGAGAGCTCCATCCTCATTGGCCTGAATCAACATTTTGTGCAGATAGGGGGAGAGCATGTTGCTGAATGTTTTATAGAATTCACCAGGGTATCCATCTGGGCCCGGGGTCTTGCCACTCTTTAGAGATTTAATTGTTTCTCTGATTCCATCAAGAGATATTTCCTTATTCAGGAAGTTAGAATCTTCCTGGTTCAGGGCAGGAAGATTACAGTCCTCCAAAAATGTTTGCATAATTAAGGTGTTAGGATCCGCTTTAGATGTATATAGAGTCTCATAAAACTGCCGGAATCTGTCATTGATGTCTTTGGGGGAAGAGAGTAATTCCCCAGATGCAGATTTAACCCTGTGAATCATTCGGTCACTCACATTTTTTCGAAGTTGTCTGGCGAGTAATTTGTGGGGTTTGTCACCAAACTCAAAATATTTTTGCTTGGCATAGAGAAAAGATTTAGCAATTTTAGCTGAGAGAATCTGATTATATTCAAATTTTAAAGAGGTAATTTTTTTATGTTTCTCCATAGATGGGTGGCTAGCATTCTCCCTATCCAGTAAGTGAATTTGTCCCTCTAGTTCTTCCAGTTTTCCTCTGTTTTGCCTACTCCTGGCAGCCTGAAAGAAGATGATACAGCCTCTCAGATAAGCCTTCAGTGTTTCCCACAATAATGCTGGGGAGGTCTCCATGTTGTTGTTGGTATCAAAGAAAAATGTAATTTGGTCTTTAAGATATTCACAGAATGTTGGTTCTGTGAGGAGCTGAGGATTCAACCTCCAGACCCTCTAGTTTGGTACAATGTCACCCAATCTCAGGGAGAAGGTGAGTGGACTGTGGTCCGAGATTATAATATCATGATACCTCACATTACAGGTATAGGGGAGTAGTCTAGCATCCAACAAAAAGTAGTCGATTCGAGTGTAAACCTTGTGAACATGAGAGTAAAAGGAGTATTCCCTACCCGTAGGGTTAGCGATCCTCCATATATCAAATAAGTTTGAATTTTTTATGTAGGTATTCAAGAATTCGCTTGAATAGGAGGTAGGGGTTCGCCGGGTAGAGGATCTATCCAAATATTAGTCTAGCACACAGTTAAGGTCCCCTCCAATGACCAGGTTAGTATGGGAGATATCTGGAATCAGGGCAAGGACTCTTTTGAAAAAAGAGGGGTTGTCAATGTTTGGCCCATAGATATTTAGTAGAGTTACTGAGGTAGAGTGGATTTCTCCTATTGCGATCACATACCGACCCTCTTTATCCGCAATAGTGGTTTTATGTAGAAAGGGAATTCCTTTCCATACCAGAATCGCTGTGCCTCTCGTTTTGGCAGAGAGGTTAGAGTGATACACTTGCCCCACCCACCTACACTTAAGTCTGCTATGAGATTTATTCTTCAGATGGGTTTCTTGCAAAAATATAATATCAGACGAGAGTGCTTTCAAGTGGGCTAGGACCTTGCCCCTCTTAATTGGTTCGTTTAAACCCTTGACATTCCAGGAAGTGAATGTAAGCCCCACCCTCCTCTCGTTTGTAGTTCCTATGGTGGCCTGCATACCATGTAACTTGATAAAAAGGTAAGAAAGCGCACCAAACCATCAAGATCAGCATATGTAGCACCTACACCCGAGCAGTATCCAACCCACCCCTCCCCCCCTGCAAGCACCTTTACTTCCCACCCTGTTCCCCTAATTTCCACAACACTTACCCCCCCATCAACCCACCTTTAACAGGAATGTACAAACAGGAGAGAAAAAAAGGAAAAATAAAAATAATAAACACATTGTCTGGCCGATGCCAAAAAAGCACGGTGTGACCTCGAACAAGAGGTAAAACAAAAATAAAATACCAACTATACGTTCACCTCTCACTATCCTAGAACTTCTACTAACATATGAACTGAGGAGGCTCCCGCGAGTTAAGTGTTCAGTTAGCATCTAATAAACCTAAACCGAATAAGTTGCAACTTAAACATATTGCGCATTTAAGCGTCATCCTGGGTCAATCCCAGAGATAAGCAAGATATAGCCTCAAGATAATATTGCTAAGCACTGCCGGTCAAAAAATAAACCATCCGCAACCGACCTAGTCAGCCGTACCTTTACATACTGTGGGTCAGGAGATCGGAACAAGGATTTGTTAAATTAAACGTTCCCTCCATAAAAAAAATATGTTTAATAAAAAATAAGTAAAAATATATACCCTATATATATATATATATATATATATATATATATATATATACATATACACATATATATACATACACATACATACACACATACATACACCCATACACATATATATATATAGATATATATATATAGATATATATATATATATACACACACATACACATATATATATATAGATATATATATATATATATATATACACACACATCCATACATATACATGTATGTATACATACAAAAAATAATATATAAAAAATATATATTTAAAGAATATGTATATACATCCATATGCACACATACACATACAAACATTCATACCCCAGAATAACAATCTACACTGAATTAAAATATACACAAACATAATACTAAAATGCTAAGAGAAAATAGTAATAAAGTACAAATAGTAATTACATTTACGCACACCTACACATACATAAGCACTACAGAGGGCTGGTGGGACTCTAGTCGGGAGAGAGGCCCATGGCCAGACAAAGGCAGAACGGCACAAAACATCAACTTGCTAACCAGGCGTCTGCCCCCCTCCCAACCATCACCCCCAGTCCCCTGCAAGCAATAAATAAATGGTATGGTAGTAAGAGTGATGTAAGGATTGTAAAATAAATAACGAAACAAAACAAAAGTGGGGGAATATAAGTATATCCGTCCGAAGGTGTCAGTGATCAAACCTGGAAGTAAAAAATATGCATCGCTGAGCTCAGCCGGGATGAAAGTGAATTTAACGTTAAATGAGAGCTCTGACCGCCATCCATTGGTCTGCTCAGCGTCTTACATGCTCGGTAGCCCTTGTTGAGCCCGTTTCATACGTTTTCACCCAATATGGTATAGTATGGATTCGAGTCCATGAGCAGACCCTAACACGCACTAACAAGGCACTCTAACCTGTACGGGGGATTGGTGTATATCCCCGCCAAATCTTCTCACCGGAAGGCGGGGTAATTCTTAGTCTTGCAGGGAAGAGTAAGTCTGGGCGAAGATGGAGTTTGTAGAGTTTGGTCATGACATCTCTGTAGTCGGCGCTATGCTTTGCCACATCGGGCGCATAATCCTCATAGACACGGAATGGATGCCCTTTATGTGACAGGTTGCCCCTCATTCGAGCTTCACGCAGGATAAGATCCTTGGTCTTGAAACTGTGACAACAGATTATTACTGGGCAAGGACGTTGGCCCGGTCCAGGCACTGGGACAAGGGAGCGATGTGCGCGGTCCAACTGGGGATCCGAATCCAAAACATCCGATCCCATTGCATCCTTCAATAGCTTGGCGAAGAAGTCGGTAGGGCGAGAGCCCGCCTCTATCCCCTCTGCCAGACCAACAACGCGAAGGTTATTACGTCTGGATCGGCCCTCCAGGTCCACCACTTTCACAGAAAGCCTCTGCACAGTATCCTGCAATGACGAGCATAGCTTCTCTAACTCGTCGATCCTACCAGCGTTGAATTCAGAAGCTTTCTCAAGGTCCACAATACTCTGGCCATGCGAAGCGACCGTTCGAATGACGCTCTCGATTTTGGTGTCCAGCTCAGCAATAGTGGCCTTAAGATCCTCAGCTATAGCAACACGTAGCTCCCCCAAAGCCCGGGTAAGTTCTGTAAGTGTCACGTTGTTGCATGTGCCTCCCGCCATGTCTGTCTCGTTGTTTAGTGGGGAGTAGGCCTCCGCTGTGGATTTATTGTCCTTTGGTCGCTTATTACTCGGCATTTTCATATAAAAAGTTACAATCTTGTATTAGAAAGAAACATTTGTTGTAAAAAGTGCCATAAAGTAGGTTAAATTAGCTTATTTTGCAAAAAAGTTGCAGGAGCCTCTCACGCACAGCCGTTCACTCCAACATGCTAGCTCCGCCCCCTATTTCAAGGTTTTACTGCTAACCTACAAAGCATTACATGGGCTTGCTCCTACCTATCTCTCTGATTTGGTCCTGCCGTACATACCTACACATACGCTACGGTCACAAGACGCAGGCCTCCTAATTGTCCCTAGAATTTCTAAGCAAACAGCTGGAGGCAGGGCTCTCTCCTATAGAGCTCCATTTTTATGGAATGGTCTGCCTACCCATGTGAGAGACGCAAACTCGGTCTCAACCTTTAAGTCTTTACTGAAGACTCATCTCTTCAGTGGGTCATATGATTGAGTGTAGTCTGGCCCAGGAGTGGGAAGGTGAAAGGAAAGGCTCTGGAGCAACGAACCGCCCTTGCTGGCTCTGCCTGGCCGGTTCCCCTCTTTCCACTGGGATTCTCTGCCTCTAACCCTATTACAGGGGCTGATTCACTGGCTTACTAGGGCTCTTTCATACCGTCTCTAGGAGGGGTGCGTCACTTGAGTGGGTTGATTCACTGATATGATCTTCCTGTCTGGGTTGGCAACCCCCCCCCCCCTCCTTGGGTTGTGCCGTGGCGGAGATCTTTGTGGTGGTTAAGTGGTGGTTGAAGGTATCCCTCTAGTGGTATGGGGGCTGTGCTTTGGCAAAGTGGGTGGGGTTATATCCTTCCTGTTTGGCCCTGTCCGGGGTTGTCCTCGGATGAGGCCACAGTGTCTCCTGACCCCTCCTGTCTCAGCCTCCAGTATTTATGCTGCAGTAGTTTATGTGTCGGGGGGCTAGGGTCAGTTTGTTATATCTGGAGCACTTCTCCTGTCCTATCCGGTGTCCTGTGTGAATTTCAGTATGCTCTCTCTAATTCTCTCTCTCTTTCTTTCTCTATCGGAGGACCTGAGCCCTAGGACCATGCCTCAGGACTACCTGACATGATGACTCCTTGCTGTCCCCAGTCCACCTGGCCGTGCTGCTGCTCCAGTTTCAACTGTTCTGCCTGTGATTATTATTATTTGACCATGCTGGTCAATTATGAACATTTGAACATCTTGGCCATGTTCTGTTATAATCTCCACCCGGCACAGCCAGAAGAGGACTGGCCACCCCACATAGCCTGGTTTTTCCTAGCCACCGTGCTTCTACACCTGCATTGCTTGCTGTTTGGGGTTTTAGGCTTGGTTTCTGTACAGCACTTTGAGATATCAGCTGATGTACGAAGGGCTATATAAATTTGATTTGATTTGACTTCTATTACCTTCACTAACTTTAAGCATCAGCAGTCAGAGCAGTTTACCGATCACTGCACCTGTACACAGCCCATCTGTATATAGCCCACCTCCTAGCCTACCTCATCCCCATGATGTTAGTTATTTATTTTGGCACCCCAATATCTTTACATGCACATCATCATCTGCACATCTATCACTCCAGTGTTACTGCCAAATTGTAATTATTTAGCCACTGTGGCCTATTTATTGCCTTACCTCCCTAATCTTACTACATTTGCACACACTGTGTATATATTTTTCTATTGTGTTATTGACTGTACGTTTGTTTATTCCATGTGTAACTCTGTGATGTTGTTTGTGTTGCACTGCTGTGCTTTATCTTGGCCAGGTCGTAGTTGTAGATGAGAACTTGTTCTAAACTGGCCAACCTGGTTAAATACGTGCTTCTAAACCTTCTTGCTGATGTACGAAGGGCTATATAAATAAATTTGATTTGATTTGAAATACAGGTGAAATAAGAAAATAAAACACTAAAACTGATGGTGGTTATACAAGTAAGGGAGATCTGGGACTCTGGGAGATCTGGGACTCTGGGAGATCTGGGATCTGGGAGATCTGGGAGAGAGATCTGGGACTCTGGGAGATCTGAGAGATCTGGAATTCTGGGAGACACACATACCACTCGTCGTCACCCTGACCTAATCAGAGTCCCAGAGACTGGGACTCTGGGAGATCTGGGACTCTGGGAGATCAGGGAGATCTGAGAGATCTGGGACTCTGGGAGATCTGGGACTCTGGGACTCTGGGAGATCAGGTAGATCTGAGAGATTTGGGACTCTGGGAGATCTGGGACTCTGGGAGATCTGGGACTCTGGGAGATCAGGGAGATCTGGGACATCTGGGAGATCGGGGAGATCTGAGAGATCTGGGAGATCTGAGACTCTGGGAGATCAGGGAGATCTGAGAGATCTGGGACTCTGGGAGATCAGGGAGATCTGAGAGATCTGGGACTCTGGGAGATCAGGGAGATCTGGAGATCTGGACTCTGGGAGATCAGGAATATCTGAGATCTGGGAGACTCTGGGACATCTGGGAGATCCGAGACTCTGAATTTATTTTAATAATCCCACTTCTCTGCCCAAACAACCCGACTCTCCCCCAAGTTATTGTGTTCGTGTCATGCCCAGACCTTAGTTAATTATCTTTGTTTTCTTTATTATTTTGGTTAGGTCAGGGTGTGACGAGGGTGGTATGTGTGTTTTTGTCCTGTCTAGGGTTTTTGTATATCTATGGGGTTTTAGTATGTCTAGGTATATGTAGGTCTATAGTGGCCTGAATTGGTTCACAATCAGAGACAGCTGTTTATCGTTGTCTCTTATTGGGGATCCTATTTAGGTTGCCATTTTCCATGTTGGTTTTGTGGGTTATTGTCTATTGCCTCCCTACCACTGAGGAAGTACAGCTCCCGCTCAGCCCAGTCAAAACTGTTCGCTGCTCTGGCCCCCCAATGGTGGAACAAACTCCCTCACGACGCCAGGACAGCGGAGTCAATCACCACCTTCCGGAGACACCTGAAACCCCACCTCTTTAAGGAATACCTAGGATAGGATAAGTAATCCCTCTCACCCCCCCTTCCCCCCTTTAAGATTTAGATGCACTATTGTAAAGTGACTGTTCCACTGGATGTCATAAGGTGAATGCACCAATTTGTAAGTCGCTCTGGATAAGAGCGTCTGCTAAATGACTTAAATGTAAATGTTAAATGTATGTAGAGCTGCATATCAGCACTAGTTGTTTATAGCTTCACATTCATTTTGTTGTTTTGGTTAGTTTGTTTATGTTCTTCCTTTAATACAAGAAGAATGTATTCAAATCACGCTGTGCCTTGGTCTCCTCGTTACGACGAACGTGACAGTTATATATCACCCTGGTCTCCTCGTTACGACGAACGTGACAGTTATATATCACCCTGGTCTCCTCGTTACGACGAACGTGACAGTTATATATCACCCTGGTCTCCTCGTTACGACGAACGTGACAGTTATATATCACCCTGGTCTCCTCGTTACGACGAACGTGACAGTTATATATCACCCTGGTCTCCTCGTTATGACGAACGTGACAGTTATATATCACCCTGGTCTCCTCGTTACGACGAACGTGACAGTTATATATCACCCTGGTCTCCTCGTTACGACGAACGTGACAGTTATATATCACCCTGGTCTCCTCGTTACGACGAACGTGACAGTTATATATCACCCTGGTCTCCTCGTTACGAACGTGACAGTTATATATCACCCGTGACAGTTAGTTATATCACCCTGGTCTCCTCGTTACGACGAACGTGACAGTTATATATCACCCTGGTCTCCTCGTTACGACGAACGTGACAGTTATATATCACCCTGGTCTACCCTACCCCAGGTTATTGTGTTATATATCACCCTGGTCTCCTCGTTACGACGAACGTGACAGTTATATATCACCTTGGTCTCCTCGTTACGACGAACGTGACAGTTATATATCACCCTGGTCTACTCTACCCCAGGTTATTGTGTTATATATCACCCTGGTCTACTCTCCCCCAGGTTATTGTGTTATATATATATAACACCCTGATCTACTCTACCCCAGGTTATTGTGTTATATATATATAACCCTGGTCTACTCACCCCCAGGTTATTGTGTTATATATATATCACCCTGGTCTACTCTACCCCAGGTTATTGTGTTATATAACACCCTGGTCTACTCTACCCCAGGTTATTGTGTTATATATCACCCTGGTCTACTCTACCCCAGGTTATTGTGTTATATATCACCCTGGTCTACTCTACCCCAGGTTATTGTGTTATATATCACCCTGGTCTACTCTACCCCAGGTTATTGTGTTATATATATATAACCCTGGTCTACTCTCCCCCAGGTTATTGTGTTATATATATAACCCTGGTCTACTCTCCCCCAGGTTATTGTGTTATATATATATAACCCTGGTCTACTCTCCCCCGGGTTATTGTGTTATATAGCAAATGGAAAGTCCTTGTAAGTTTAACATTTCTGTCTACAAAAATATTCCCTTACTATTGAGAAATGGAACATTCCACCCTAACATGTCATTGGGGATACGCTATTAACTCAACAATGACAGTGTGCAAACTAAACCTAATTCCTCAGTAAGTGGAACATTGTAGGTGTGTGGGGGAAACCTACTATTATCTGTCTACAAACTGGTCATGATTCTACTATTATGCCTATGTTGTTACTGCTGTAGATTCTACCCCAGTTCCCCCAAATCTTCCCCTTTCTCCCACTTGTATAGGTTGGACCATTGTAACTGACCATGAAGTGTTTTTTCTCTGCATGAATTCTCATTGATGGCATGACAACTGTGCTTGATTCCATTAGATAACTAGCCAATGAAGTTGAAAGAATGTTGGATGCTCCTGCTATTGAAGAATGAATTGCTGAACTTATGGCTATAATTACCATGGTCTTATCAAGACTGTCTTTGGATATTCTCCTAGCAGAAAAGTGTGGATGTTGTTCAGAATGTTATACTTACATTCCGGATTCCTCCATTGGGATTGCTGAGTCTTTTTCCACTATAAGACAGGTGGTTGCTACTGTAAACAAGCGAGATAGCGAGTAGGATTGGACTCTGTTTGCATGGGTTAAAAATAGCCTGGGGAACATTGGAACTCTCATGTTGCAAGGTCTCCTTGCCCTGGTTGGAGTCCTTGTGATATCATTCTGGCTGTTCTCGTGCCTGACAACCTTGGCGAGGAGATTGTGTGAAACAGCAGTATCTCCTACCCCACCAGATGGTCATGTTACCACAGAAGTAAACTTGAATGACCTGACGGATCTCTACACTTTCACCCTTTATTGTGGATCCAAATTGTCCTATTGGTTGAGGATAGTACCTACTGATATTATCCTATTGGAGATGATAGTACCTACTGATATTATCCTATTGGAGATGATAGTATCTACTGATATTATCCTATTGGAGAGGATAGTACCTACTGATATTATCCTATTGGAGATGATAGTATCTACTGATATTATCCTATTGGAGATGATAGTACCTACTGATATTATCCTATTGGAGAGGATAGTACCTACTGATATTATCCTATTGGAGATGATAGTATCTACTGATATTATCCTATTGGAGATGATAGTACCTACTGATATTATCCTATTGGAGAGGATAGTACCTACTGATATTATCCTATTGGAGATGATAGTACCTACTGATATTATCCTATTGGAGAGGATAGTACCTACTGATATTATCCTATTGGAGAGGATAGGGGGCTGTGCTTTGGCAAAGTGGGTGGGGTTATATCCTTCCTGTTTGGCCCTGTCCGGGGGTGTCCTCGGATGGGGCCACAGTGTCTCCTGACCCCTCCTGTCTCAGCCTCCAGTATTTATGCTGCAGTAGTTTGTGTCGGGGGGCTAGGGTCAGTTTGTTTATCTGGAGTACTTCTCCTGTCCTATTCGGTGTCCTGTGTAAATCTAAGTGTGCGTTCTCTAATTCTCTCCTTCTCTCTTTCTTTCTCTCTCTCGGAGGACCTGAGCCCTAGGACCATGCCCCAGGACTACCTGACATGATGACTCCTTGCTGTCCCCAGTCCACCTGGCCATGCTGCTGCTCCAGTTTCAACTGGCCTGGGCCCTAGGACCATGTCCCAGGACTACCTGACATGAGGACTCCTTGCTGTCCCCAGTCCACCTGGCCATGCTCCTGCTCCAGTTTCAACTGTTCTGCCTTACTATTATTCAACCATACTGGTCATTTATGAACATTTGAACATCTTGGCCACGTTCTGTTATAATCTCCACCCGGCACAGCCAGAAGAGGACTGGCCACCCCACATATGCTCTCTCTAATTCTCTCTCTTTCTCTCTCTCGGAGGACCTGAGCCCTAGGACCGTGCCCCAGGACTACCTGACATGATGGCTCCTTGCTGTCCCCAGTCCACCTGACTGTGCTGCTGCTCCAGTTTCAACTGTTCTGCCTTATTATTATTCGACCATGCTGGTCATTTATGAACATTTGAACATCTTGGTCATGTTCTGTTATAATCTCTACCCGGCACAGCCAGAAGAGGACTGGCCACCCCACATAGCCCGGTTCCTCTCTAGGTTTCTTCCTAGGTTTTGGCCTTTCTAGGGAGTTTTTCCTAGCCTCCGTGCTTTTACACCTGCATTGTTTGCTGTTTGGGGTTTTAGGCTGGGTTTCTGTACAGCACTTTGAGATATCAGCTGATGTACGAAGGGCTATATAAATAAATTTGATTTGATTTTATTTTGATTTGATAGTACCTACTGATATTATCCTATTGGAGAGGATAGTACCTACTGATATTATCCTATTGGAGATGATAGTACCTACTGATATTATCCTATTGGAGAGGATAGTATCTACTGATATTATCCTATTGGAGATGATAGTATCTACTGATATTATCCTATTGGAGATGATAGTACCTACTGATATTATCCTATTGGAGATGATAGTACCTACTGATATTATCCTATTGGAGATGATAGTATCTACTGATATTATCCTATTGGAGATGATAGTACCTACTGATATTATCCTATTGGAGATGATAGTATCTACTGATATTATCCTATTGGAGATGATAGTACCTACTGATATTATCCTATTGGAGAGGATAGTACCTACTGATATTATCCTATTGGAGATGATAGTATCTACTGATATTATCCTATTGGAGATGATAGTACCTACTGATATTATCCTATTGGAGATGATAGTATCTACTGATATTATCCTATTGGAGATGATAGTACCTACTGATATTATCCTATTGGAGAGGATAGTACCTACTGATATTATCCTATTGGAGATGATAGTATCTACTGATATTATCCTATTGGAGATGATAGTACCTACTGATATTATCCTATGGAGAGGATTATCCTGATATTATCCTATTGGAGATGATAGTACCTACTGATATTATCCTATTGGAGAGGATAGTACCTACTGATATTATCCTATTGGAGAGGATAGGGGGCTGTGCTTTGGCAAAGTGGGTGGGGTTATATCCTTCCTGTTTGGCCCTGTCCGGGGGTGTCCTCGGATGGGGCCACAGTGTCTCCTGACCCCTCCTGTCTCAGCCTCCAGTATTTATGCTGCAGTAGTTTATGTGTCGGGGGGCTAGGGTCAGTTTGTTTATCTGGAGTACTTCTCCTGTCCTATTCGGTGTCCTGTGTAAATCTAAGTGTGCGTTCTCTAATTCTCTCCTTCTCTCTTTCTTTCTCTCTCTCTGAGGACCTGAGCCCTAGGACCATGCCCCAGGACTACCTGACATGATGACTCCTTGCTGTCCCCAGTCCACCTGGCCATGCTGCTGCTCCAGTTTCAACTGGCCTGGGCCCTAGGACCATGTCCCAGGACTACCTGACATGAGGACTCCTTGCTGTCCCCAGTCCACCTGGCCATGCTCCTGCTCCAGTTTCAACTGTTCTGCCTTACTATTATTCAACCATACTGGTCATTTATGAACATTTGAACATCTTGGCCACGTTCTGTTATAATCTCCACCCGGCACAGCCAGAAGAGGACTGGCCACCCCACATATGCTCTCTCTAATTCTCTCTCTTTCTCTCTCTCGGAGGACCTGAGCCCTAGGACCGTGCCCCAGGACTACCTGACATGATGGCTCCTTGCTGTCCCCAGTCCACCTGACTGTGCTGCTGCTCCAGTTTCAACTGTTCTGCCTTATTATTATTTGACCATGCTGGTCATTTATGAACATTTGAACATCTTGGTCATGTTCTGTTATAATCTCTACCCGGCACAGCCAGAAGAGGACTGGCCACCCCACATAGCCCGGTTCCTCTCTAGGTTTCTTCCTAGGTTTTGGCCTTTCTAGGGAGTTTTTCCTAGCCTCCGTGCTTTTACACCTGCATTGTTTGCTGTTTGGGGTTTTAGGCTGGGTTTCTGTACAGCACTTTGAGATATCAGCTGATGTACGAAGGGCTGTATAAATAAATTTGATTTGATTTGATTTTGATTTGATAGTACCTACTGATATTATCCTATTGGAGAGGATAGTACCTACTGATATTATCCTATTGGAGATGTTAGTACCTACTGATATTATCCTATTGGAGAGGATAGTACCTACTGATATTATCCTATTGGAGAGGATAGTACCTACTGATATTATCCTATTGGAGAGGATAGTACCTACTGATATTATCCTATTGGAGAGGATAGTACCTACTGATATTATCCTTTTGGAGAGGATAGTATCTACTGATATTATCCTATTGGAGAGGATAGTACCTACTGATATTATCCTATTGGAGACGATAGTACCAACTGATATTATCCTATTGGAGAGGATAGTACCTACTGATATTATCCTATTGGAGAGGATAGTACCTACTGATATTATCCTATTGGAGAGGATAGTACCTACTGCCATCTAAATGACCCCAATCCCTATGAATCTCCCTCCTCCCTGGATTGTCATTATTACATGACCTTTTAATAGTTCCATTGAGGCCACCCCTTTCTGTGTAAAATGCACATTTCCCAGAAACCAGAAGGTCTTCAGTTCTGTCTGACAACATCTCAGATATGTCATGTTTGGTGATGCCTATGGTTTCCATGGCACCAAAGGGGGAATTGTGGTGGCAGAACTACTAATTACTATTTCCCTACAATTCACCCCCCCCCTAGCAATTTGAGTCTGAGCCAATGAGCATCAGCCCCTCACATTTGAGTGAAAACTAGTGTGGTGGCAGAATTTGTGTTGAACTGTTGTAACTTCTCAAGGGACATGTTCTGTGTTGCACTGTGATGTCATGCCTTTCATAGAGTCCTGGTGTGTCTGTACATTAAACACACCTTAAACACAAGGCCATTGTGTTCTAGAACTGTTGCTGGTATAAATAACTGTTGTGTAACAATCTGATGATATTATCACCTCTATCTGTATCAGGGACATGGAACCATTTACTCAGGAGGTTCTTCCCTGTGAAATCAGAATCATGTCCTCTGCAGCTGCTTGATTAAAGATGTTTCTATACAATTAAAAAGTCTCTGCCTTCATCATTGGATCTAATTTTCCACAATATTTGGTGCCGTGACCCAGATGGACTCGGACATCACTCTGGCCACAACTTCAAAAAGACTGTTGTCCAGCTGAGCCTTAATGGTGAAAGACCTCTTGTCCTCCTCAGCCACAAAATGGTGGAGTTTAATTTGGCAGAACTATTTATTGTCATGTTTTGTCATTTATTATCATGTCTTGTCCCTGTGCTTCCCATTCTATTCGTTTCCCTCTGCTGGTCTTATTAGGTTCTTTCCCTCTTTCTATCCCTCTCTCTCCCCCTCCCTCTCTCACTCTCTCGCTCTCTCTTCTCTCTATCGTTCCGTTCCTGCTCCCAGCTGTTCCTATTCCCCTAATCATCATTTAGCCTTCCCACACCTGTTCCCGATCCTTTTCCCTGATTAGAGTCCCTATTTCTCTCCTTGTTTCCCGTACCTGCCCCGTCGGATCCTCATTTATATTCACCGTGCTGTGTCTATGTTTTGCCCTGTCGTGTCGTGTTTCCCTCAGATGCTGCGTGGTGAGCAGGTGTCTGAGTCTGCTAGGTTCAAGTGCCTTCCGAGGCAACCTGCAGTTCTCGATCAAGTCTCCAGTCTGTTCTCGTCTTTACGTGTAGTATTATGCTTTTTGTTTTGTAATGTTTATTCTGGATTAAATACTCTGTTTTCGCCAAGTCGCTTTTGGGTCCTCATTCACCAGCATGACAGAAGGATCCGACCGAGGAATGGACCCAGCGACTACAGACGCTCGTAACACTGCCGTCGAGATCCAAGGAGCCATGCTCGGCAGACACGAGCAGGAATTGTCTGCTGCTCGCCATGCCGTGGAGAGCCTGGCCGCTCAGGTTTCCGACCTCTCTGGACAGTTCCAGAGTCTTCGTCTCGTGCCACCTGTTACTTCCTGGCCTGCCGAGCCTCCAGAACCTAGGGTTAATAACCCACCTTGCTACTCCGGGCAGCCCACTGAGTGCCGCTCCTTTCTCACCCAGTGTGAGATTGTGTTCTCTCTCCAACCCAACACATACTCTAGAGAGAGAGCTCGGGTTGCTTACGTCATTTCACTCCTTACTGGCCGGGCCCGAGAGTGGGGCACAGCTATCTGGGAGGCAAGGGCTGATTGTTCTAACAATTACCAGAACTTTAAAGAGGAGATGATTCGGGTTTTTGACCGTTCAGTTTTTGGTGGGGAGGCTTCTAGGGTCCTGGCTTCCCTATGCCAAGGTGATCGATCCATAACGGATTACTCTATAGAGTTTCGTACTCTTGCTGCCTCTAGTGACTGGAACGAGCCGGCGCTGCTCGCTCGTTTTCTGGAGGGACTCCACACAGTGGTCAAAGATGAGATTCTCTCTCGGGAGGTTCCTTCCAGTGTGGACTCTTTGATTGCTCTCGCCATCCGCATAGAACGACGGGTAGATCTTCGTCACCAGGCTCGTGGAAGAGAGCTCGCATCAACGGTGTTTCCCTGCTCCGCATCGCAACCATCTCCCTCCTCTGGCTCTGAGACTGAGCCCATGCAGCTGGGAGGGATTCGCATCTCGACTAAGGAGAGGGAACGGAGGATCACCAACCGCCTGTGCCTCTATTGCGGATTTGATGGACATTTTGTTAATTCATGTCCAGTAAGAGGCCAGAGCCCATCAGTAAGCGGAGGGCTACTGGTGAGCGCTACTACTCAGGTCTCTTCATCTAGATCTTGTACTACTATGTCGGTCCATCTACGCTGGACCGGTTCGGGTGCTACATGCAGTGCCTTGATTGACTCTGGGGCTGAGGGTTGTTTCATGGACGAAGCATGGGTTCGGAAACATAACATTCCTTTCAGACAGTTAGACAAGCCTACGCCCATGTTTGCCTTAGATGGTAGTCATCTTCCCAGTATCAGATTTGAGACACTACCTTTAACTCTCACAGTATCTGGTAACCACAGTGAGACTATTTCTTTTTTGATTTTTCGTTCACCTTTCACACCTGTTGTTTTGGGTCATCCCTGGCTAGTATGTCATAATCCTTCTATTAATTGGTCTTGTAATTCTATCCTATCCTGGAACGTATCTTGTCATGTGAAGTGCTTAATGTCTGCCATCCCTCCCATTTCTTCTGTCCCCACTTCTCAGGAGGAACCTGGCGATTTGACAGGAGTGCCGGAGGAATATCATGATCTGCGCACGGTCTTCAGTCGGTCCCGAGCCAACTCCCTTCCTCCTCACCGGTCGTATGATTGTAGTATTGATCTCCTTCCGGGGACCACTCCTCCTCGGGGTAGACTATACTCTCTGTCGGCTCCCGAACGTAAGGCTCTCGAGGATTATTTATCTGTGTCTCTTGACGCCGGTACCATAGTGCCTTCTTCCTCTCCGGCCGGGCGGGGTTCTTTTTGTTAAGAAGGACGGTACTCTGCGCCCCTGCGTGGATTATCGAGGGCTGAATGACATAACGGTTAAGAATCGTTATCCGCTTCCCCTTATGTCATCAGCCTTCGAGATTCTGCAGGGAGCCAGGTGCTTTACTAAGTTGGACCTTCGTAACGCTTACCATCTCGTGCGCATCAGAGAGGGGGACGAGTGGAAAACGGCGTTTAACACTCCGTTAGGGCATTTTGAGTACCGGGTTCTGCCGTTTGGTCTCGCCAATGCGCCAGCTGTTTTTCAGGCATTAGTTAATGATGTTCTGAGAGACATGCTGAACATCTTTGTTTTTGTCTATCTTGACGATATCCTGATTTTTTCACCGTCACTCGAGATTCATGTTCAGCACGTTCGACGTGTTCTACAGCGCCTTTTAGAGAATTGTCTCTACGTAAAGGCTGAGAAGTGCTCTTTTCATGTCTCCTCCGTTACTTTTCTCGGTTCCGTTATTTCCGCTGAAGGCATTCAGATGGATTCCGCTAAGGTCCAAGCTGTCAGTGATTGGCCCGTTCCAAGGTCACGTGTCGAGTTGCAGCGCTTTTTAGGTTTCGCTAATTTCTATCGGCGTTTCATTCGTAATTTCGGTCAAGTTGCTGCCCCTCTCACAGCTCTTACTTCTGTTAAGACGTGTTTTAAGTGGTCCGGTTCCGCCCAGGGAGCTTTTGATCTTCTAAAAGAACGTTTTACGTCCGCTCCTATCCTCGTTACTCCTGACGTCACTAGACAATTCATTGTCGAGGTTGGCCTTCAGAGGTAGGCGTGGGAGCCATTCTATCCCAGCGCTTCCAGTCTGACGATAAGGTTCATCCTTGCGCTTATTTTCTCATCGCCTGTCGCCATCTGAGCGCAACTATGATGTGGGTAACCGTGAACTGCTCGCCATCCGCTTAGTCCTAGGCGAATGGCGACAGTGGTGGAGGGCGACCGTTCCTTTTGTCGTTTGGACAGACCATAAGAACCTTGAGTACATCCGTTCTGCCAAACGACTTAATGCCCGTCAAGCTCGTTGGGCGTTGTTTTTCGCTCGTTTCGAGTTTGTGATTTCTTACCGTCCGGGTAGCAAGAACACCAAGCCTGATGCCTTATCCCGTCTGTTTAGTTCTTCTGTGGCTTCTACTGATCCCGAGGGGATTCTTCCTTATGGGCGTGTTGTCGGGTTGACAGTCTGGGGAATTGAAAGACAGGTTAAGCAAGCACTCACGCACACTGCGTCGCGCGCGCTTGTCCTAGTAACCTCCTTTTCGTTCCTGTTTCCACTCGTCTGGCTGTTCTTCAGTGGGCTCACTCTGCCAAGTTAGCTGGTCATCCCGGTGTTCGAGGCACTCTTGCGTCTATTCGCCAGCGATTTTGGTGGCCGACTCAGGAGCGTGACACGCGCCGTTTCGTGGCTGCTTGTTCGGACTGCGCGCAGACTAAGTCGGGTAACTCTCCTCCTGCCGGTCGTCTCAGACCGCTCCCCATTCCTTCTCGACCATGGTCTCACATCGCCCTAGACTTCATTACCGGTCTGCCTTTGTCTGCGGGGAAGACTGTGATTCTTACGGTTGTCGATAGGTTCTCTAAGGCGGCACATTTCATTCCCCTCGCTAAACTTCCTTCCGCTAAGGAGACGGCACAAATCATTATCGAGAATGTGTTCAGAATTCATGGCCTCCCGTTAGACGCCGTTTCAGACAGAGGCCCGCAATTCACGTCACAGTTTTGGAGGGAGTTCTGTCGTTTGATTGGTGCGTCCGTCAGTCTCTCTTCCGGGTTTCATCCCCAGTCTAACGGTCAAGCAGAGAGGGCCAATCAGACGATTGGTCGCATACTACGCAGCCTTTCTTTCAGAAACCCTGCGTCTTGGGCAGAACAGCTCCCCTGGGCAGAATACGCTCACAACTCGCTTCCTTCGTCTGCTACCGGGTTATCTCCGTTTCAGAGTAGTCTGGGTTACCAGCCTCCTCTATTCTCTTCCCAGCTTGCCGAGTCCAGCGTTCCCTCCGCTCAAGCGTTTGTCCAACGTTGTGAGCGCACCTGGAGGAGGGTGAGGTCTGCACTTTGCCGCTACAGGGCACAGACTGTGAGAGCCGCCAATAAACGCAGGATTAAGAGTCCTAGGTATTGTTGCGGCCAGAGAGTGTGGCTTTCCACTCGCAACCTTCCTCTTACGACAGCTTCTCGTAAGTTGACTCCGCGGTTCATTGGTCCGTTCCGTGTCTCCCAGGTCGTCAATCCTGTCGCTGTGCGACTGCTTCTTCCGCGACATCTTCGTCGCGTCCATCCTGTCTTCCATGTCTCCTGTGTTAAGCCCTTTCTTCGCACCCCGTTCGTCTTCCCTCCCCCTCCCGTCCTTGTCGAGAGCGCACCTATTTACAAGGTACATAAGATCATGGACATGCGTTCTCGGGGACGGGGTCACCAATACTTAGTGGATTGGGAGGGTTACGGTCCTGAGGAGAGGAGTTGGGTTCCGTCTCGGGACGTGCTGGACCGTTCACTCATTGATGATTTCCTCCGTTGCCGCCAGGATTCCTCCTCGAGTGCGCCAGGAGGCGCTCGGTGAGTGGGGGTACTGTCATGTTTTGTCATTTATTATCATGTCTTGTCCCTGTGCTTCCCATTCTATTCGTTTCCCTCTGCTGGTCTTATTAGGTTCTTTCCCTCTTTCTATCCCTCTCTCTCCCCCTCCCTCTCTCACTCTCTCGCTCTCTCTTCTCTCTATCGTTCCGTTCCTGCTCCCAGCTGTTCCTATTCCCCTAATCATCATTTAGCCTTCCCACACCTGTTCCCGATCCTTTTCCCTGATTAGAGTCCCTATTTCTCTCCTTGTTTCCCGTACCTGCCCCGTCGGATCCTCATTTATATTCACCGTGCTGTGTCTATGTTTTGCCCTGTCGTGTCGTGTTTCCCTCAGATGCTGCGTGGTGAGCAGGTGTCTGAGTCTGCTAGGTTCAAGTGCCTTCCCGAGGCAACCTGCAGTTCTCGATCAAGTCTCCAGTCTGTTCTCGTCTTTACGTGTAGTATTATGCTTTTTGTTTTGTAATGTTTATTCTGGATTAAATACTCTGTTTTCGCCAAGTCGCTTTTGGGTCCTCATTCACCAGCATGACATTTATTCCCTATAATAATGAATCTAACCGGTTAACATTAATCAATTGGAGCACAGTGGTGTCTCCAATAGTAGGGATTGGTTTACCTATAATCACCTGAAACATACTGTTGGACCAGTATATTAGGAGGGATTGGTTTACCTATATTCACCTGAAACATACTGTTGGACCAGTATATTAGGAGGGATTGGTTTACCTATAATCACCTGTAACATACTGTTGGACCAGTATATTAGGAGGGATTGGTTTACCTATAATCACCTGAAACATACTGTTGGACCAGTATATTAGGAGGGATTGGTTTACCTATAATCACCTGAAACATACTGTTGGACCAGTACAGTATAGTAGGAGGGATTGGTTTACCTATAATCACCTGAAACATACTGTTGGACCAGTATATTAGGAGGGATTGGTTTACCTATAATCACCTGAAACATACTGTTGGACCAGTATATTAGGAGGGATTGGTTTACCTATAATCACCTGAAACATACTGTTGGACCAGTATATTAGGAGGGATTGGTTTACCTATAATCACCTGAAACATACTGTTGGACCAGTATATTAGGAGGGATTGGTTTACCTATAATCACCTGAAACATACTGTTGGACCAGTATATTAGGAGGGATTGGTTTACCTATAATCACCTGAAACATACTGTTGGACCAGTATATTAGGAGGGATTGGTTTACCTATAATCACCTGAAACATACTGTTGGACCAGTATATTAGGAGGGATTGGTTTACCTATAATCACCTGAAACATACTGTTGGACCAGTATATTAGGAGGGATTGGTTTACCTATAATCACCTGAAACATACTGTTGGACCAGTATATTAGGAGGGATTGGTTTACCTATAATCACCTGAAACATACTGTTGGACCAGTACAGTATAGTAGGAGGGATTGGTTTACCTATAATCACCTGAAACATACTGTTGGACCAGTACAGTATAGTAGGAGGGATTGGTTTACCTATAATCACCTGAAACATACTGTTGGACCAGTATATTAGGAGGGATTGGTTTACCTATAATCACCTGAAACATACTGTTGGACCAGTATATTAGGAGGGATTGGTTTACCTATAATCACCTGAAACATACTGTTGGACCAGTATATTAGGAGGGATTGGTTTACCTATAATCACCTGAAACATACTGTTGGACCAGTATATTAGGAGGGATTGGTTTACCTATAATCACCTGAAACATACTGTTGGACCAGTATATTAGGAGGGATTGGTTTACCTATAATCACCTGAAACATACTGTTGGACCAGTACAGTATAGTAGGAGGGATTGGTTTACCTATAATCACCTGAAACATACTGTTGGACCAGTACAGTATAGTAGGAGGGATTGGTTTACCTATAATCACCTGAAACATACTGTTGGACCAGTATATTAGGAGGGATTGGTTTACCTATAATCACCTGAAACATACTGTTGGACCAGTATATTAGGAGGGATTGGTTTACCTATAATCACCTGAAACATACTGTTGGACCAGTACAGTATAGTAGGAGGGATTGGTTTACCTATAATCACCTGAAACATACTGTTGGACCAGTACAGTATAGTAGGAGGGATTGGTTTACCTATAATCACCTGAAACATACTGTTGGACCAGTATATTAGGAGGGATTGGTTTACCTATAATCACCTGAAACATACTGTTGGACCAGTACAGTATAGTAGGAGGGATTGGTTTACCTCTACATTTGGGTGAGGTTTTTCCTCGCCTGAGTAGCCTGGTTTCACTGCCAAAAATAAAATGAAACCATCTAGTGTTCAGCGAAATAACAACACAATGTCCAATGTTTATTAAGTCAGTTTAAGAACAAATTCTTATTTTCAATGACGGCCGAGGAATAGTGGGTTAACTGGTCTAGGAACAGTGGGTTAACTGGTCTAGGAACAGTGGGTTAACTGGTCTAGGAACAGTGGGTTAACTGGTCTAGGAACAGTGGGTTAACTGGTCTAGGAACAGTGGGTTAACTGGTCTAGGAACAGTGGGTTAACTGGTCTAGGAACAGTGGGTTACCTGGTCTAGGAACAGTGGGTTAGCTGGTCTAGGAACAGTGGGTTAGCTGGTCTAGGAACAGTGGGTTAACTGGTCTAGGAACAGTGGGTTAACTGGTCTAGGAACATTGGGTTAACTGGTCTAGGAACAGTGGGTTAACTGGTCTAGGAACAGTGGGTTAACTGGTCTAGGAACAGTGGGTTAACTGGTCTAGGAACAGTGGGTTAAGTGGTCTAGGAACAGTGGGTTACCTGGTCTAGGAACAGTGGGTTAGCTGGTCTAGGAACAGTGGGTTAGCTGGTCTAGGAACAGTGGGTTAACTGGTCTAGGAACAGTGGGTTAACTGGTCTAGGAACAGTGGGTTAACTGGTCTACGAACAGTGGGTTAACTGGTCTAGGAACAGTGGTTTAGCTGGTCTAGGAACAGTGGGTTAACTGGTCTAGGAACAGTGGGTTAACTGGTATAGGAACAGTGGGTTAACTGGTCTAGGAACAGTGGGTTACCAGGTCTAGGAACAGTGGGTTAACTGGTCTAGGAACAGTGGGTTAACTGGTCTAGGAACAGTGGGTTAGCTGGTCTAGGAACAGTGGGTTAGCTGGTCTAGGAACAGTGGTTTAGCTGGTCTAGGAACAGTGGTTTAAACTGGTCTAGGAACAGTGGGTTAACTGGTCTAGGAACAGTGGGTTAACTGGTCTAGGAACAGTGGGTTAACTGGTCTAGGAACAGTGGGTTAACTGGTCTAGGAACAGTGGGTTAACTGGTCTAGGAACAGTGGGTTAACTGGTCTAGGAACAGTGGGTTAACTGCCTTGTTCAGTGGCAGAACAACATATTTTTCCCTTCTCAGCTCAGGGATTCGATCTAGCAACCTTTCCTCAGCTACAGTTTATTTATTATATGTGCAAAAGTACTATCTCACAACCTGACGAAACATTTAGAAACAAAACATGCTAATTTTAAAATAAGCCTCAGGAGTATTTTGAGCGAGAATTACGACCAACTTTCAGGTAGTAAGACATTTGTGAAAGCAAAAAAAAAATTAAAATACTACACAGACAATGTCTTCATGAAACAACACAACACATCAGTGACATGTCAGGAGATGTTTTGAAACTATTTCTGCTTCGCATACAAGCCAGTGAATTATATGCGTGACAGCTGGATGAGTCAACAGACGTGGCTGGTCTGGCACAGCTCCTGGTATACAGTTGAAGTCGGAAGTTTACATACACTAAGGTTGTTGTCATTAAAACTCGTTTTTTCAACCACTCCACACATTTCTTGTTAACAAACTATAGTTTTGGCAAGTCAGTTAGGACATCTACTTTGTGCACGACACAAGTCATTTTTCCAACAATTGTTTACAGACAGATTATTTCACTTATAACTCACTGTATCACTATTCCAGTGGGTCAGAAGTTTACATACACTAAGTTGACTGTGCCTTTAAACATCTTGGAAAATTCCAGAAAATGATGACATGGCTTCAGAAGCTTCTGATAGGCTAATTGACGTCATTGAGTCAATTGGAGGTGTACCTGTGGATGTATTTCAAGGCCTACCTTCACACTCAGTGCCTCTTTGCTTGACATCGTGGGGAAATCAAAAGAAATCAGCCAAGACATCAGAACAAATTGTAGACATCCACAAGTCTGGTTCATCCTTGTGAGCAATTTCCAAACGCCTGAAGGTACCACGTTCATCTGTACAAACAATAGTACGCAAGTATAAACACCATGGGACCACGTAGCTGTTATACCACTCAGGAAGGAGACTCGTTCTTTCTCCTAGAGATGAACGTACTTTGGTGCGAAAAGTGCAAATCAATCCCAGAACAACATCAAAGGACCTTGTGAAGATGCTGGAGGAAACAGGTACAAAAGTATCTATATCCACAGTAAAACGGGTCCTATATCGACATAACCTGAAAGGCTGTTCATCAAGGAAGAAGCCACTGCACCAAAACGGCCATAAGACCCGGTTTGTGACAAAAACTCATTCTTATGTTTAATAAATGTATCGTATTGTGTGTGTGTGGCAGGCTTACAATGATGGCAAAAAAACAACCGTTGAGAGTGCGCTGACCCTGGTGCTAGAGGGGGTACAGCTGACCCTGGTGCTAGAGGGGGTACAGCTGACCCTGGTGCTAGAGGGGGTACAGCTGACCCTGGTGCTAGAGGGGGTACAGCTGACCCTGGTGCTAGAGGGGGTACAGCTGACCCTGGTGCTAGAGGGGGTACAGCTGACCCTGGTGCTAGAGGGGGTACAGCTGACCCTGGTGCAAGAGGGGGTACAGCTGACCCTGGTGCAAAGAGGGGTACAGCTGACCCTGGTGCAAGAGGGGTACAGCTGACCCTGGTGCAAGAGGGGTACAGCTGACCCTGGTGCAAGAGGGGGTACAGCTGACCCTGGTGCAAGAGGGGTACAGCTGACCCTGGTGCAAGAGGGGTACAGCTGACCCTGGTGCAAGAGGGGGTACAGCTGACCCTGGTGCTAGAGGGGGTACAGCTGACCCTGGTGCTAGAGGGGGTACAGCTGACCCTGGTGCAAGAGGGGGTACAGCTGACCCTGGTGCTAGAGGGGGTACAGCTGACCCTGGTGCTAGAGGGGGTACAGCTGACCCTGGTGCAAGAGGGGGTACAGCTGACCCTGGTGCAAGAGGGGGTACAGCTGACCCTGGTGCAAGAGGGGGTACAGCTGACCCTGGTGCAAGAGGGGGTACAGCTGACCCTGGTGCAAGAGGGGGTACAGCTGACCCTGGTGCAAGAGGGGGTACAGATGGAGGTTGAATGTTTGAAGGGGTACGGGACTATACAACGTTTGGGAACCACTGCATTGGTCATACAAGCCAACATTCAAGGAACATTTTATGTAAACAATTAGCAAATAAATGTCCACACCTTTTAAATCACAATTACAAAGGTAATTTGCGGTGGATGAATCAGAATTGGTTGGGTAACATAAGTCATTCAGATGTCATATCTACATAATATTCTCATGTGAAATAGTTTTTTTTAGAATGTATTTCTAATAGACTCTAGTGTTGGCAGTTGCATTTCTTCCCTCAGCTGGGGCTCAGTCACTTGGGGCCCAGAGAGGGGTGTAACGATGTTCCTCTGTTGAATGAAGAGAGTCAGACCGAAATGCAGCGTGTAGGTTACTCATGACTTTAATGAAGATAATCGCGGTACATGAAATAACTGATATAAGAAAACAACAAACGAAACGTGAAACTAATTACAGCCTATCTGGTGACTACAACACAGAGACAGGAACAAACACCCACAAAATACAAAGCGAAACTGAGGCTGTCTAAATATGGTTCCCAATCCGAGACGACAAGAATCACCTGACTCCAATTGAGAATCGCTTCAGGCAGCCAAGCCTAACTAGACACACCCCTAATCATACACAATCCCAATTAATACAAACCCCAATACGAAACACAACATATAAACCCATGTCACACCCTGGCCTACCCAAACATATACCAAAAACACAAAATACAATGACCAAGGCGTGACAAGGGGAGAGGTCAGGCTTGTCTTTTACATGTCTCTGGTGCTATGCAGAATATCAGAAAGGGAAGAGGACAGAATGGAACATTGTCTTCATATGTGAATGTAGAGTGGGGAAAACAAGTATTTGATACACTGCCGATTTTGCAGGTTTTCCTACTTACAAAGCATGTAGAGGTCTAATTTTTATCATAGGTACACTTCAACTGTGAGACGGAATCTAAAACAAAAATCCAGAAACTCTCATTGTATGATTATTAAGTAATTAGTAAGCATTTTATTGCATGACATAAGTATTTGATCACCGACCAACCAGTAAGAATTCCGGCTCTCACAGACCTGTTAGTTTTTCTTTAAGAAGCCCTCCTGTTCTCCAATCATCACCTGTATTAACTGCACCTGTTTGAACTCGTTACCTGTATATACATGCTTTGTAAGTAGGAAAACCTGCAAAATTGGCAGCGTATCAAATATTTGTACTTGTTCCTGTCTGGGTTGGCGCCCCCCCTTGGGTTGTGCCATGGCGAAGATCTTTGTGGGCTATACTCAGCCTTGTCTCAGGATGGTAAGTTGGTGGTTGAAGATATCCCTCTAGTGGTGTGGGGGCTGTTGCTTTGGCAAAGTGGGTGGGGTTATTTCCTTCCTGTTTGGCCCTGTCTGGGGGTGTCCTCGGATGGGGCCACAGTGTCTCCTGACCCCTCCTGTCTCAGCCTCCACTATTTATGCTGCATTAGTTTATGTGTCGGGGGGCTAGGGTCAGTTTGTTATATCTGGAGTACTTCTCCTGTCCTATTCGGTGTCCTGTGAATTTAAGTATGCTCTAATTCTCTCTCTCTATTTCTTTCTCTCTCTCGGAGGACCTGAGCCCTAGGACCATGCCTCAGGACTACCTGACATGATGACTCCTTGCTGTCCCCAGTCCACCTGGCCGTGCTGCTGCTCCAGTTTCAACTGTTCTGCTTTATTATTATTGGACCATGCTGGTCATTTATGAACATTTAAACATCTTGGCCATGTTCTGTTATAATCTCCACCCGGCACAGCCAGAAGGGGACTGGCCACCTCACATAGCCTGGTTCCTCTCTAGGTTTCTTCCGAGGTTTTGGCCTGTCTAGGAAGTTTTTCCTAGCCACCGTGCTTCTACACCTGCATTGCTTGCTGTTTGGGGTTTTAGGCTGGGTTTCTGTGTCAGCAGTAGCGTATAGGCCTATAGTACCCTGTGTCAGCAGTAGACTATACTACCCTGTGTCAGCAGTAGTCTATAGGTCTATACTACCCTGTGTCAGCAGTAGCCTATAGGCCTATACTACCCTGTGTCAGCAGTAGACTCCACTACCCTGTGTCAGCAGTAGCCTATAGGTCTATACTACCCCGTGTCAGCAGTAGACTATACTACCCTGTGTCAGCAGTAGTCTATAGGTCTATACTACCCTGTGTCAGCAGTAGTCTATAGGTCTATATTACCCTGTGTCAGCAGTAGTCTATAGGTCTATACTACCCTGTGTCAGCAGTAGTCTATAGGTCTATACTACCCTGTGTCAGCAGTAGTCTATAGGTCTATACTACCCTGTGTCAGCAGTACTCTATAGGTCTATACTACCCTGTGTCAGCAGTAGTCTATAGGTCTATACTACCCTGTGTCAGCAGTAGTCTATAGGTCTATATTACCCTGTGTCAGCAGTAGTCTATAGGTCTATATTACCCTGTGTCAGCAGTAGTCTATAGGTCTATATTTACCCATCTGTCTATCGCCTCCTTTGAATTCCATGCTGTCACAGTTACCAGCCCTTTCAAGCTTAACATCCTTATCATTTATCGCCCTCCAGGTTCCCTCGGAGAGTTCATCAATGAGCTTGATGCCTTGATAAGCTCCTTTCCTGATTTGTTTGACGGCTCACCTCTCACAGTTCTGGGCCAGACTTTAACCTAAACAACCCCAGCCAGTCTACCTTTGACTCATTCCTCTCTGCATTTTAATCTCCTTCTTTCCACTCCTCTCCTCTTTTTACCTCACCCTCTCACCTTCCCCCTACTCACAAGGCAGGCAATACGCTCGACCTCATCTTTACTAGATGCTGTTCTTCCACTAACCTCATTGCAACTCCCCTCCAAGTCTCCAACCACTACCTTGTATCCTTTTCCCTCTCGCTCTCATCCAACACCTCAACCTTCCCTACTCACAAGGCAGGCAATACGCTCGACCTCATCTTTACTAGATGCTGTTCTTCCCTAACCTCATTGCAACTTGTCTCCAACCACTACCTTGTATCCTTTTCCCCTCTCGCTCTCACACCTCCCCTACTCGGATGGTATCGCGCCGTCCCAACCTTCGCTCTCTCTCCCCCGCTACTCTCTCCTCTTCCATCCTATCATCTCTTCCCTGTGCTCAAACCTTCTCCAACCTATCTCCTGATTCTGCCTCCTCAACCCTCCTCTCCTCCCTCTCTGCATCCTTTGACTCTCTATGTCCCCTATCCTCCAGGCCGGCTCGGTCCTCCCCTCCCGCTCCGTGGCTCGATGACTCATTGCGAGCTCACAGAACAGGGCTCCGGGCAGCCGAGCGGAAATGGAGGAAAACTCGCCTCCCTGCGGACCTGGCATCCTTTCACTCCCTCCTCTCTACATTTTCCTCCTCTGTCTCTGCTGCTAAAGCCACTTTCTACCACTCTAAATTCCAAGCATCTGCCTCTAACCCTAGGAAGCTCTTTGCCACCTTCTCCTCCCTCCTGAATCCTCCTCCCCCTCCCCCCCTCCTCCCTCTCTGCAGATGACTTCGTCAACCATTTTGAAAAGAAGGTCGACGACATCCGATCCTCAATACATTACTGACCTGGGAGAAAACATGGAGAACCCTGAACTCACCATGTTACCAATCTAGATAGGGAATAGGGTTCAAATAGGACCTGGTCAAAAGTAGTGCACTACATAGGGAATAGGGTTCCATTTGGAATGAGGCAATACATTGCTGACCTGGGAGAAAACATGGAGAACCCTGAACTCACCATGTTACCAATCTAGATAGGGAATAGGGTTCAAATAGGACCTGGTCAAAAGTAGTGCACTACATAGGGAATACGGTTGAAATAGACCCTGGCCTAAAGGGTAGACCTGGTCACTACATAGGGAATACGGTTGGTTCCATTTGGAATAGGGTTCCAGGCAATACATTACTGACCTGGGAGAAAACATGGAGAACCCTGAACACACCATGTTACCAATCTGTCACCAATCACTCTGCTGATCCATCAGAAACCAATAAATACTGACACACACACACACACACACACACACACACACACACACACACACACACACACACACACACACACACACACACACACACACACACACACACACACACACACACACACACACACACACTGTCTGCAGTGATTGTCATTATAATGTAATTTATGTATGTATTTATTTTCTATTGTACAGAGTTGTCTACTGTTGTCTGTCGCCCCCCAGTGGTTGTCATTATAATGTAATGTATTTATGTATTTATTTTCTATTGTACAGAGTTGTCTACTGTTGTCTGTCGCCCCCCAGTGGTTCTTTGTTGTAAGAACGAACTTATTTCCTTCCCAAATGGGACCCTATTGTAGTGCACTATAAAGGGAATAGGGGGCCATTAGGGACATATCTAACTGGAATATGTTGTTGCACTGCGTCCTAATGATTAGCTCTGGTCCAGGGTGTGACGTGCATCTTGATGAAGCTGAACCGTGTTGATGGATATAACACCCTGGACCAGAGCTACCTAACAATATACAGCTGGATAATAAGTCCTGTTATCTGATATTCTGAATAATGTTGTATTTTATACGTTGTTAAACTGAGTTAAAAGGAGAAACCTGCACATTGCTCTTACTGGTATCACTGCTCTAGCTGGTATCACTGCTCTAGCTGGTATCACTGCTCTTGCTAGTATCACTGCTCTAGCTGGTATCACTGCTCTAGCTGGTATCACTGCTCTTGCTAGTATCACTGCTGTTGCTGGTATCACTGCTCTAGCTAGTATCACAGTATCACTGCTCTTGCTAGTATCACTGCTCTTGCTAGTATCACTGCTCTAGCTAGTATCACTGCTGTTGTTGGTATCACTGCTCTAGCTGGTATCACTGCTCTTGCTGGTATCACTGCTCTTGCTGGTATCACTGCTCTTGCTGGTATCACTGCTGTTGCTGGTATCACTGCTGTTGCTAGTATCACTGCTCTTGCTGGTATCACTGCTCTAGCTGGTATCACTGCTCTAGCTGGCATCACTGCTCTAGCTGGCATCACTGCTGTTGCTGGCATCACTGCTGTTGCTGGCATCACTGCTGTTGCTGGCATCACTGCTGTTGCTGGTATCACTGCTGTTGCTGGTATCACTGCTGTTGCTGGTATCACTGCTGTTGCTGGTATCACTGCTGTTGCTGGTATCACTGCTCTTTATTCAGCTTTCCGTATTGGCCTCAAGACCTTCGTCAGAGCTTTGTGAGTGTTAGTCGTTTGAACACTTATGTAGACATGGCATCGAATGGGGTTGGAGTCAAGGGGAAATAAACACGTGTTGCCAAATATATAAGTATTCTGATAAAGTGTGTGTGCTGCCATTCTGTTACAAGGTAACATATTGTTTTATTAAAATGGTTCAAATGCATTTTCATTGTGTTCCATGGTGTTATTCGCCCTCTAGTGGAGTTTTCTGGTACTTAGAAAGAGACGCAAACAGGAAGAATAGAATTCGTTCTGCACGCAAAGAAGCAGCTGAAAACAACGCTACGGTGCAGGTCTTTCAGTTATTTCTTGTTACGCTTCAGCCTTTGACATATTTGTTTGTAAGTTAGATTCAAGCATTTAGCTAGTGATGATAATCTTGTTATTGATAGAGTTGCTTACATATCAATGTTGGTTGGTTGCATTTACACAAATTGCAATGCCTTTAATGTATGTCGTTAGCTGTATTACTTTGCTCGTGCGTCATGCAAACGAATTGTAAAATATACAATACTGTAGTTTTGTTACTGTTTCTAGTGTAATGTGCTTTGTTATTCTACATAGATGGTTGTACATTATTAGAGTAATGTAACTCAAGGGCAGAATGTGTACATAACACGTATTAAATTAGGCTACTGCCTTAATCACTAATCGTCTTCCTCACACACACACTTAAACAAAATAATTCATTAATTCATGTTGACGTTTACAACATAACATGCTTGGACATTTCATCATTAAGACCTTTAGGGAATAATGTCTGGAGGGTGAAAATCCCAAAACATTCTCATTAGATCCGTGTTATATCACCTCCCCTGTCTGATATCTTGACGTTCTCTCTGTCACACAACCTACAGGTAGAAATGTCCTGTATGTGGGTGGCAGAAACATTCACACTTCATCGTGGTCCTGTGTAGCTCAGTTGGTAGAGCATGGCGCTTGTAACGCCAGGGTAGTGGGTTCGATCCCCTGGACCACCCATACTTAGAATGTATGCACACATGACTGTAAGTCGCTTTGGATAAAAGCGTCTGCTAAATGGCATATATTATCATATTGTTGCACTGGACTCAGCATCTGCATTTACAGCAACCAATCAGAAGAGGGCGTAAAAGAGCCTGGCTCGTTGTCTTTTGTGGCTGGAGGTTTGGCATGGACCAATGTGTTGCATAAATTGCGACCTCTCCTATTTACAATACTGGGTGGGTTCTTAAATTTACCCGACCTCTCTCTCTCTATATATATCTGTCTCCATCTCTCTCTCTCTGCCTCTCTGCCTCTCTCTATATATATCTGTCTCCATCTCTCTCTCTCTGCCTCTCTCTATATATATCTGTCTCCATCTCTCTCTCTCTGTCTCTCTGCCTCTCTCTATATATATCTGTCTCCATCTCTCTCTCTTTGCTTCTCTTTGCTCTCTATTTATCTCTGCCTCTCTCTATTTATCTCTGCCTCTCTTTATCTCTGCCACTCTCTCTCTGCCTCTATCTATTTATCTCTGCCTCTCTATTTATCTCTGCCTCTCTTTATCTCTGCCACTCTCTCTCTGCCTCCCTCTCTCTCTATATATCTATCTCTGCCTCCCTCACTCTGCCTCCCACTCTCTGCCTCCCACTCTCTGCCTCTCTCTCTCTGCCTCTCTCTCTCTGCCTCTCTCTCTCTGCCTCTCTCTCTCTGCCTCTCTCTCTCTGCCGCTCTCTCTCTCTGCCTCTCTCTCTCTGCCTCTCTCTCTCTGCCTCTCTCTCTCTCTGCCTCCCTCTCTCTCTGCCTCCCTCTCTCTCTGCCTCCCTCTCTCTCTGCCTCCCTCTCTCTCTGCCTCCCTCTCTCTCTGCCTCTCTCTCTCTGCCTCTCTCTGCCTCTCTCTCTCTGCCTCTCTCTCTCTCTCTCTCTGCCTCTCTCTCTCTCTGCCTCTCTCTCTCTCTGCCTCTCTCTCTCTCTGCCTCTCTCTCTCTCTGCCTCTCTCTCTCTCTGCCTCTCTCTCTCTCTGCCTCTCTCTCTCTCTCTCTCTCTCTCTCTGCCCCTCTCTCTCTCTGCCCCTCTCTCTCTCTCTCTCTCTCTCTCTGCCTCTCTCTCTCTCTGCCTCTCTCTCTCTCTGCTCTCTCTCTCTCTCTCTGCCTCTCTCTCTCTCTCTGCCTCTCTCTCTCTGCCTCTCTCTCTCTCTCTCTCTCTCTCTCTCTCTCTCTCTCTCTGCCTCTCTCTCTCTCTCTCTCTCTATTTATCTCTGCCTCCTCCCTCTCTCTCTCTATCTCTCTCTCATCCAAGGTCTTTTTTTCTATACACTACTAAAGTGACACGTCATTTTCCAGGAAGTAGCCTTGTAGTTTTTTGTAGTTTTTCTGAATAGTCTTCAAAGGGTAAAAACGCATCACAATGGTCTTCAAGCCAAATAATCCATAAAAGGAATCTAGGCAGAGGTAAATTCATCCAAAACAAACCATTTTATATATATATTTATCAATCAATCAATCAATTGAAACCTGTCCTGTCCACAGAGGTCATGGATTGGAGGTTTGAAAACTGAAACAAGGCTGACCCCTGCTGGTGAGATGATTTGAGAACACTGCTTGAAAATCATTTTAAAATAATTTAACCTTTATTTAACTTGGCAAGTCAGTAAAGAACAAATTCTTATTTCACAATGATGGCCTAACCCGGCCAAAGATGGACGATGCTGGGCCAATAGTGTGCCGCCCTATGGGTGATGTATGTTTAGAGACATGGTAGCATATGGACCAGCTCCAGGTATGTTTAGAGACATGGTAGCACCTTGACCAGCTCCAGGTATGCTTAGAAACATGGTAGCATCTTGACCAGCTCCAGGTATGTTTAGAGACATGGTAGCTTCTTGACCAGCTCCAGGTATGCTTAGAAACATGGTAGCATCTTGACCAGCTCCAGGTATGTTGAGAGACATGGTAGCTTCTTGACCAACTCCAGGTATGTTGAGAGACATGGTAGCTTCTTGACCAGCTCCAGGTATGTTGAGAGACATGGTAGCTTCTAGACCAGCTCCAGGTATGTTTAGAGACATGGTAGCATCTTGACCAGCTCCAGGTATGTTTAGAGACATGGTAGCACCTTGACCAGCTCCAGGTATGTTTAGAGACATGGTAGCTTCTTGACCAGCTCCAGGTATGTTTAGACATGGTAGCTTCTTGACCAGCTCCAGGTATGTTTAGAGACATGGTAGCACCTTGACCAGCTCCAGGTATGTTTAGAGACATGGTAGCTAGCTGGTATGCTGGATGTTTGGACACATAGTTATGGCAAAGTTTGAATGAATAACTGATGTTTAAAATAGTAGCTTTCAAACATCCATATATTTTAGAAAATAACGTTGTCTAATGTTGAATTGGAACATTTTGGAGTCACTTGGTTACATTTAAACAGCATGAGAACAAAACACCAGACTCTAGCAGGCTTCATTCATTATAGATGTTTATTCCTTCAGATGGGAAGAAGATGAATGAATAACAGTGATAAAATAGTACATTCAAACATTTATAATTTTATCTCCAAATAACAGTGATAATGTTGAATTCAGAACATTTTGGAGTATCTCCATGGTAACAGTGAATAAAATTACATTCAGAACATTATTATAGATGTTTATCTCCATGGTAACAGTGATAGAATTACATTCAGAACATATAATAGTATCTCCATGGTAACAGTGATAGAATTACATTCAGAACATATAATAGTATCTCCATGGTAACAGTGATAGAATTACATTCAGAACATATAATAGTATCTCCATGGTAACAGTGATAGAATTACATTCAGAACATATAATAGTATCTCCATGGTAACAGTGATAGAATTACATTCAGAACATATAATAGTATCTCCATGGTAACAGTGATAGAATTACATTCAGAACATATAATAGTATCTCCATGGTAACAGTGATAGAATTACATTCAGAACATATAATAGTATCTCCATGGTAACAGTGATAGAATTACATTCAGAACATATAATGTATCTCTATGGTAACAGTGATAGAATTACATTCAGAACATATAATAGTATCTCCATGGTAACAGTGATAGAATTACATTCAGAACATATAATAGTATCTCCATGGTAACAGTGATAGAATTACATTCAGAACATATAATAGTATCTCTATGGTAACAGTGATAGAATTACATTCAGAACATATAATAGTATCTCCATGGTAACAGTGATAGAATTACATTCAGAACATATAAGAGTATCTCCATGGTAACAGTGATAGAATTACATTCAGAACATATCATAGTATCTCCATGGTAACAGTATATAGATATAGACATGGACAAGTTTTACAATTGAAAGTGTACATATGTTGACATGTAACCATGACAACCCTCATTACCATTATAACCCTCATTACCATGACAACCCTCATTACCATTATAACCCTCATTACCATTACAACCCTCATTACCAATTTAACCCTGAAAACCAATTTAACCCTGATAACCAATGTAACCCTGATAATCATTAATCATTACTAAACTATAATTACTCTAACAGTAATGATAGTTTGTTGATATGGTGAGAGCATCTGTACCCAGATCATCCAAAGAACCTTCTAGAATGATTTATCAATGCATTGTGAAGATTCCTCAGTGGGAAATACATTCTGTCAAGATATTTCCACCAGGAATGGGGAGGAGTAGAAGTAGTAGTAGGTTTGACACCAGTTATACACTGCTCTGGGAAAACCTGGACACCCCCTGGGTAGTTCGGGTTCAACATGTTATACAGATCTGTCAAGGTTTCTGAGGGCAATGTCTTCCCCTTGCCCTCCTTTTGGTTCCTCCCCCAGTGTGCTCGGGCCACCCACTGTCCCAGGTTGTTGTTGTAACAGCAGTAGGCTGTCCACAGGAGATCAGGGATGTTCACTCTGTTGTTCAGTGTGTTGCTCTTACTGGGAACGGCTCCAGTCACCACATAGGCTTCTATCTTCCTGTTGTTATTAATACAGTCCGTCTTAAGCTTTTCTCTGACTTTACTCTCCATTTTGCTCCAGCTGCCCCCGTTGAAGGACACCACCTGGGGAACGATGTTGGTCAGGGTAAAGGTGGACTTCTGAGTATCAAGGTCATGAGCATGTGAACATGGGAAGAGATGACCTCTGTTCACCCCTTTATTTGGTATTGAGTTAATATAGTCATAGTTCCCAGCCTGGTGTTGAGAGTGTTCTCCCATAATCTTCATTTCAGGGCTGTTGTTTTCCCTGTTGAGCTGCAGGAAACAATCATACATCCATTCATTCACAGTTTTCTGTTCAATAAACCCTCCTTTCTGTACAATAAACCCCCCTTTCTGTACAATAAACCCTCCTTTCTGTACAATAAACCCTCCTTTCTGTTCAATAAACCCTCTCTGTACAATAAACCCTCCTTTCTGTTCAATAAACCCTCCTTTCTGTTCAGTAAACTCTCCTTTCTGTACAATAAACCCTCCTTTCTGTTCAATAAACCCTCTCTGTACAATAAACCCTCCTTTCTGTACAATAAACCCTCCTTTCTGTACAATAAACCCTCCTTTCTGTTCAATAAACCCTCTCTGTACAATAAACCCTACTTTCTGTTCAATAAACCCTCCTTTCTGTTCAATAAACCCTCCTTTCTGTACAATAAACCCTCCTTTCTGTACAATAAACCCCCCTTTCTGTTCAATAAACCCTCCTTTCTGTAGAATAAACCCTCCTTTCTGTAGAATAAACCCTCCTTTCTGTAGAATAAACCCTCCTTTCTGTTCAATAAACCCTCCTTTCTGTACAATAAACCCTCCTTTCTGTTCAATAAACCCTCCTTTCTGTTCAATAAACCCTCCTTTCTGTACAATAAACCCCCTTTCTGTACAATAAACCCTCCTTTCTGTACAATAAACCCTCCTTTCTGTACAATAAACCCCCCTTTCTGTTCAATAAACCCTCCTTTCTGTAGAATAAACCCTCCTTTCTGTAGAATAAACCCTCCTTTCTGTACAATAAACCCACCTTTCTGTTCAATAAACCCTCCTTTCTGTTCAATAAACCCTCCTTTCTGTACAATAAACCCTCCTTTCTGTACAATAAACCCTCCTTTCTGTACAATAAACCCTCCTTTCTGTACAATAAACCCTCCTTTCTGTACAATAAACCCCCCCTTTCTGTTCAATAAACCCTCCTTTCTGTAGAATAAACCCTCCTTTCTGTAGAATAAACCCTCCTTTCTGTACAATAAACCCACCTTTCTGTTCAATAAACCCTCCTTTCTGTACAATAAACCCTCCTTTCTGTACAATAAACCCCCCTTTCTGTACAATAAACCCCCTTTCTGTACAATAAACCCTCCTTTCTGTACAATAAACCCTCCTTTCTGTACAATAAACCCCCTTTCTGTACAATAAACCCCCTTTCTGTTCAATAAACCCTCCTTTCTGTACAATAAACCCTCCTTTCTGTACAATAAACCCCCTTTCCATACAATAAACCCCCCTTTCTGTACAATAAACCCCCCTTTCCATACAATAAACCCCCTTTCTGTACAATAAACCCCCTTTCTGTACAATAAACCCCCTTTCTGTTCAATAAACCCTCCTTTCTGAACAATAAACCCTCCTTTCTGTACAATAAACCCCCCTTTCTGTACAATAAACCCCCCTTTCTGTACAATAAACCCTCATATTTTTGAGGGGGTTCACAATCAAGACAATCAAGTCTCTACACCCTCCACAGTGGTAGATCTATATTCTGTAACATTACTGTCTGTGATATATAGCAGCAAACAAATACACATGTTATGTTATATGAAAAAACATTGGTCCTACCTGGGGCTCCATCATCCAGGGTTGATCTGGTCTGCAGTCTGTAGGAGGACCAGAGAAGGTGTAGGCTGAGAACACAGGGATCCTGTTGGTCGTGTCGTAGAGAGTTGCAAACATGTAGATGTTGTTGAACAACTGGCAGATCGGCTTGTAGCGGTTCTGGTTCTGGACCATCCCACCAACCAAAATACCTGGGAGATTTGGAGTTTTCCCCTCCAGGAAGAACTTCTGGCACTGTGGAACATCACTGAACTTAACCACTACATGAGAGAGAGCAGGAGGAAGGAGAGAGAGGAGGAGGAGAGTAGAGAGATGATTCAATACCCCCATCATCACCTGAAGATTGTACACCACAGAGACAAAGATGAAGTTACAGAGACCAGTTGGTAGACTGGAGACTGTTGAGCTGAGTCAGGACAGACTGATTTAAATAGTTATTACAGAGACCAGTTGGTAGACTGGAGACTGTTGAGCTGAGTCAGGACAGACTGATTTAATAACCTCTTCAGGAGCCGCCCCTTTTTTAGAATTTTGCCTAAAATGACAGACCAAAATCTAACTGCTTGTAACTCAGGCCCTGAAGCAAGGATATGCATATTCTTGGTACCATTTGAAAACAAACACTTTGAAGTTTGTGGAAATGAGAACGGAATGTAGGAGAATATAACACAATAGATCTGGTAATAGATAATACAAAGAAAAAAAACAACGTTCTTTTGTATATATTTTTTTGTACCATCATCTTTAGGTCTATTCTATATAAACTGATATAACTATAGTTCTATTATATATAAACTGATATAACTATAGTTCTATTCTATATAAACTGATATAACTATAAACTGATATAACTATAGTTCTATTCTATATAAACTGATATAACTATAGTTCTATTCTATATAAACTGATATAACTATAGTTCTATTCTATATAAACTGATATAACTATAAACTGATATAACTATAGTTCTATTCTATATAAACTGATATAACTATAGTTCTATTCTATATAAACTGATATAACTATAGTTCTATTATATATAAACTGATATAACTATAGTTCTATTCTATATAAACTGATATAACTATAGTTCTATTATATATAAACTGATATAACTATAGTTCTATTCTATATAAACTGATATAACTATAAACTGATATAACTATAGTTCTATTCTATATAAACTGATATAACTATAGTTCTATTATATATAAACTGATATAACTATAGTTCTATTCTATATAAACTGATATAACTATAAACTGATATAACTATAGTTCTATTCTATATAAACTGATATAACTATAGTTCTATTCTATATAAACTGATATAACTATAGTTCTATTCTATATAAACTGATATAACTATAAACTGATATAACTATAGTTCTATTCTATATAAACTGATATAACTATAGTTCTATTCTATATAAACTGATATAACTATAGTTCTATTCTATATAAACTGATATAACTATAGTTCTATTCTATATAAACTGATATAACTATAGGTCTATTCTATATAAACTGATATAACTATAGTTCTATTATATATTACATTTACATTTAAGTCATATATAAACTGATATAACTATAGTTCTATTCTATATAAACTGATATAACTATAGGTCTATTATATATAAACTGATATAACTATAGTTCTATTATATATAAACTGATATAACTATAGTTCTATTCTATATAAACTGATATAACTATAGGTCTATTCTATATAAACTGATATAACTATAGTTCTATTATATATAAACTGATATAACTATAGTTCTATTCTATATAAACTGATATAACTATAAACTGATATAACTATAGTTCTATTCTATATAAACTGATATAACTATAGTTCTATTCTATATAAACTGATATAACTATAGTTCTATTCTATATAAACTGATATAACTATAGGTCTATTCTATATAAACTGATATAACTATAGGTCTATTCTATATAAACTGATATAACTATAGTTCTATTCTATATAAACTGATATAACTATAGGTCTATTCTATATAAACTGATATAACTATAGGTCTATTCTATATAAACTGATATAACTATAGTTCTATTCTATATAAACTGATATAACTATAGTTCTATTCTATATAAACTGATATAACTATAGTTCTATTCTATATAAACTGATATAACTATAGTTCTATTCTATATAAACTGATATAACTATAGTTCTATTCTATATAAACTGATATAACTATAGTTCTATTCTATATAAACTGATATAACTATAGGTCTATTCTATATAAACTGATATAACTATAGTTCTATTCTATATAAACTGATATAACTATAGTTCTATTCTATATAAACTGATATAACTATAGTTCTATTCTATATAAACTGATATAACTATAGTTCTATTCTATATAAACTGATATAACTATAGTTCTATTCTATATAAACTGATATAACTATAGTTCTATTCTATATAAACTGATATAACTATAGTTCTATTCTATATAAACTGATATAACTATAGTTCTATTCTATATAAACTGATATAACTATAGTTCTATTCTATATAAACTGATATAACTATAGTTCTATTCTATATAAACTGATATAACTATAGTTCTATTCTATAAACTGATATAACTATAGATATAAACTGATATAAGTTCTATTCTATATAAACTGATATAACTATAGTTCTATTCTATATAAACTGATATAACTATAGTTCTATTCTATATAAACTGATATAACTATAGTTCTATTCTATATAAACTGATATAATATAACTATAAAGTTCTATTCTATATAAACTGATATAACTATAGTTCTATTCTATATAAACTGATATAACTATAGTTCTATTCTATATAAACTGATATAACTATAGTTCTATTCTATATAAACTGATATAACTATAGTTCTATTCTATATAAACTGATATAACTATAGTTCTATTCTATATAAACTGATATAACTATAGTTCTATTCTATATAAACTGATATAACTATAGTTCTATTCTATATAAACTGATATAACTATAGTTCTATTCTATATAAACTGATATAACTATAGTTCTATTCTATATAAACTGATATAACTATAGTTCTATTCTATATAAACTGATATAACTATAGTTCTATTCTATATAAACTGATATAACTATAGTTCTATTCTATATAAACTGATATAACTATAGTTCTATTCTATATAAACTGATATAACTATAGTTCTATTCTATATAAACTGATATAACTATAGTTCTATTCTATATAAACTGATATAACTATAGTTCTATTCTATATAAACTGATATAACTATAGTTCTATTCTATATAAACTGATATAACTATAGTTCTATTCTATATAAACTGATATAACTATAGTTCTATTCTATATAAACTGATATAACTATAGTTCTATTCTATATAAACTGATATAACTATAGTTCTATTCTATATAAACTGATATAACTATAGATATAAACTGATATAACTATAGTTCTATTCTATATAAACTGATATAACTATAGTTCTATTCTATATAAACTGATATAACTATAGTTCTATTCTATATAAACTGATATAACTATAGTTCTATTCTATATAAACTGATATAACTATAGTTCTATTATATATAACTGATATAACTATCGGTCTATTCTATATAAACTGATATAACTATAGTTCTATTCTATATAACTGATATAACTACAGGTCTATTCTATATAAACTGATATAACTATAGGTCTATTCTATATAACTGATATAACTACAGGTCTATTCTATATAAACTGATATAACTATAGTTCTATTCTATATAACTGATATAACTATCGGTCTATTCTATATAAACTGATATAACTATAGTTCTATTCTATATAAACTGATATAACTATAGTTCTATTCTATATAACTGATATAACTACAGGTCTATTCTATATAAACTGATATAACTATAGTTCTATTCTATATAACTGATATAACTACAGGTCTATTCTATATAAACTGATATAACTATAGTTCTATTATATATAAACTGATATAACTATAGTTCTATTCTATATAAACTGATATAACTACAGGTCTATTCTATATAAACTGATATAACTATAGTTCTATTCTATATAAACTGATATAACTACAGGTCTATTCTATATAAACTGATATAACTATAGTTCTATTATATATAAACTGATATAACTATAGTTCTATTCTATATAAACTGATATAACTATAGTTCTATTCTATATAACTGATATAACTATCGGTCTATTCTATATAAACTGATATAACTATAGTTCTATTCTATATAAACTGATATAACTATAGTTCTATTCTATATAACTGATATAACTACAGGTCTATTCTATATAAACTGATATAACTATAGTTCTATTCTATATAACTGATATAACTACAGGTCTATTCTATATAAACTGATATAACTATAGTTCTATTCTATATAAACTGATATAACTATAGTTCTATTATATATAAACTGATATAACTATAGTTCTATTCTATATAAACTGATATAACTATAGTTCTATTCTATATAAACTGATATAACTATAGTTCTATTCTATATAAACTGATATAACTATAGTTCTATTATATATAAACTGATATAACTATAGTTCTATTCTATATAAACTGATATAACTATAGTTCTATTCTATATAAACTGATATAACTATAGTTCTATTCTATATAAACTGATATAACTATAGTTCTATTCTATATAAACTGATATAACTACAGGTCTATTCTATATAAACTGATATAACTATAGTTCTATTCTATATAAACTGATATAACTATAGTTCTATTCTATATAAACTGATATAACTATAGTTCTATTATATATAAACTGATATAACTATAGTTCTATTATATATAAACTGATATAACTATAGTTCTATTATATATAAACTGATATAACTATAGTTCTATTATATATAAACTGATATAACTATAGTTCTATTATATATAAACTGATATAACTATAGTTCTATTCTATATAAACTGATATAACTATAGTTCTATTCTATATAAACTGATATAACTATAGTTCTATTCTATATAAACTGATATAACTATAAACTGATATAACTATAGTTCTATTCTATATAAACTGATATAACTATAAACTGATATAACTATAGTTCTATTCTATATAAACTGATATAACTATAGTTCTATTATATATAAACTGATATAACTATAAACTGATATAACTATAAACTGATATAACTATAGTTCTATTCTATATAAACTGATATAACTATAGTTCTATTCTATATAAACTGATATAACTATAGTTCTATTCTATATAAACTGATATAACTATAGTTCTATTCTATATAAACTGATATAACTATAGTTCTATTCTATATAAACTGATATAACTATAGTTCTATTCTATATAAACTGATATAACTATAAACTGATATAACTATAAACTGATATAACTATAGTTCTATTCTATATAAACTGATATAACTATAGTTCTATTCTATATAAACTGATATAACTATAGTTCTATTCTATATAAACTGATATAACTATAGTTCTATTCTATATAAACTGATATAACTATAGTTCTATTCTATATAAACTGATATAACTATAGTTCTATTCTATATAAACTGATATAACTATAGTTCTATTCTATATAAACTGATATAACTATAGTTCTATTCTATATAAACTGATATAACTACAGGTCTATTCTATATAAACTGATATAACTACAGGTCTATTCTATATAAACTGATATAACTACAGGTCTATTCTATATAAACTGATATAACTATAAACTGATATAACTATAGTTCTATTCTATATAAACTGATATAACTATAGTTCTATTCTATATAAACTGATATAACTAGGTCTATTCTATATAAACTGATATAACTACAGGTCTATTCTATATAAACTGATATAACTATAGTTCTATTCTATATAAACTGATATAACTATAGTTCTATTCTATATAAACTGATATAACTATAGTTCTATTCTATATAAACTGATATAACTATAAACTGATATAACTATAGTTCTATTCTATATAAACTGATATAACTATAAACTGATATAACTATAGTTCTATTCTATATAAACTGATATAACTATCGGTCTATTCTATATAAACTGATATAACTACAGGTCTATTCTATATAAACTGATATAACTATAAACTGATATAACTATAGTTCTATTCTATATAAACTGATATAACTATAGTTCTATTCTATATAAACTGATATAACTAGGTCTATTCTATATAAACTGATATAACTACAGGTCTATTCTATATAAACTGATATAACTATAGTTCTATTCTATATAAACTGATATAACTATAGTTCTATTCTATATAAACTGATATAACTATCGGTCTATTCTATATAAACTGATATAACTATAGTTCTATTCTATATAAACTGATATAACTATAAACTGATATAACTATCGGTCTATTCTATATAAACTGATATAACTATAGTTCTATTCTATATAAACTGATATAACTATCGGTCTATTCTATATAAACTGATATAACTATAGTTCTATTCTATATAAACTGATATAACTATAAACTGATATAACTATCGGTCTATTCTATATAAACTGATATAACTATAAACTGATATAACTATCGGTCTATTCTATATAAACTGATATAACTATCGGTCTATTCTATATAAACTGATATAACTATCGGTCTATTCTATATAAACTGATATAACTATAAACTGATATAACTATCGGTCTATTCTATATAAACTGATATAACTATCGGTCTATTCTATATAAACTGATGTAACTATAAACTGATATAACTATAGTTCTATTCTATATAAACTGATATAACTATCGGTCTATTCTATATAAACTGATGTAACTATAAACTGATATAACTATAGTTCTATTCTATATAAACTGATATAACTATAAACTGATATAACTATAGTTCTATTCTATATAAACTGATATAACTATAAACTGATATAACTATAGTTCTATTCTATATAAACTGATATAACTATCGGTCTATTCTATATAAACTGATATAACTACAGGTCTATTCTATATAAACTGATATAACTATCGGTCTATTCTATATAAACTGATATAACTACAGGTCTATTCTATATAAACTGATATAACTATCGGTCTATTCTATATAAACTGATATAACTATAGTTCTATTCTATATAAACTGATATAACTATAGTTCTATTCTATATAAACTGATATAACTATAAACTGATATAACTATAGTTCTATTCTATATAAACTGATATAACTATAAACTGATATAACTATAGTTCTATTCTATATAAACTGATATAACTATAGTTCTATTATATATAAACTGATATAACTATAAACTGATATAACTATAAACTGATATAACTATAGTTCTATTCTATATAAACTGATATAACTATAGTTCTATTCTATATAAACTGATATAACTATAGTTCTATTCTATATAAACTGATATAACTATAGTTCTATTCTATATAAACTGATATAACTATAGTTCTATTCTATATAAACTGATATAACTATAGTTCTATTCTATATAAACTGATATAACTATAAACTGATATAACTATAAACTGATATAACTATAGTTCTATTCTATATAAACTGATATAACTATAGTTCTATTCTATATAAACTGATATAACTATAGTTCTATTCTATATAAACTGATATAACTATAGTTCTATTCTATATAAACTGATATAACTATAGTTCTATTCTATATAAACTGATATAACTATAGTTCTATTCTATATAAACTGATATAACTATAGTTCTATTCTATATAAACTGATATAACTATAGTTCTATTCTATATAAACTGATATAACTACAGGTCTATTCTATATAAACTGATATAACTACAGGTCTATTCTATATAAACTGATATAACTACAGGTCTATTCTATATAAACTGATATAACTATAAACTGATATAACTATAGTTCTATTCTATATAAACTGATATAACTATAGTTCTATTCTATATAAACTGATATAACTACAGGTCTATTCTATATAAACTGATATAACTACAGGTCTATTCTATATAAACTGATATAACTATAGTTCTATTCTATATAAACTGATATAACTATAGTTCTATTCTATATAAACTGATATAACTATAGTTCTATTCTATATAAACTGATATAACTATAAACTGATATAACTATAGTTCTATTCTATATAAACTGATATAACTATAAACTGATATAACTATAGTTCTATTCTATATAAACTGATATAACTATCGGTCTATTCTATATAAACTGATATAACTACAGGTCTATTCTATATAAACTGATATAACTATAAACTGATATAACTATAGTTCTATTCTATATAAACTGATATAACTATAGTTCTATTCTATATAAACTGATATAACTACAGGTCTATTCTATATAAACTGATATAACTACAGGTCTATTCTATATAAACTGATATAACTATAGTTCTATTCTATATAAACTGATATAACTATAGTTCTATTCTATATAAACTGATATAACTATCGGTCTATTCTATATAAACTGATATAACTATAGTTCTATTCTATATAAACTGATATAACTATAAACTGATATAACTATCGGTCTATTCTATATAAACTGATATAACTATAGTTCTATTCTATATAAACTGATATAACTATCGGTCTATTCTATATAAACTGATATAACTATAGTTCTATTCTATATAAACTGATATAACTATAAACTGATATAACTATCGGTCTATTCTATATAAACTGATATAACTATAAACTGATATAACTATCGGTCTATTCTATATAAACTGATATAACTATCGGTCTATTCTATATAAACTGATATAACTATCGGTCTATTCTATATAAACTGATATAACTATAAACTGATATAACTATCGGTCTATTCTATATAAACTGATATAACTATCGGTCTATTCTATATAAACTGATGTAACTATAAACTGATATAACTATAGTTCTATTCTATATAAACTGATATAACTATCGGTCTATTCTATATAAACTGATGTAACTATAAACTGATATAACTATAGTTCTATTCTATATAAACTGATATAACTATAAACTGATATAACTATAGTTCTATTCTATATAAACTGATATAACTATAAACTGATATAACTATAGTTCTATTCTATATAAACTGATATAACTATCGGTCTATTCTATATAAACTGATATAACTACAGGTCTATTCTATATAAACTGATATAACTATCGGTCTATTCTATATAAACTGATATAACTACAGGTCTATTCTATATAAACTGATATAACTATCGGTCTATTCTATATAAACTGATATAACTATAGTTCTATTCTATATAAACTGATATAACTATCGGTCTATTCTATATAAACTGATATAACTACAGGTCTATTCTATATAAACTGATATAACTATAGTTCTATTCTATATAAACTGAAATAACTATCGGTCTATTCTATATAAACTGATATAACTACAGGTCTATTCTATATAAACTGATATAACTACAGGTCTATTCTATATAAACTGATATAACTATCGGTCTATTCTATATAAACTGATATAACTATAGTTCTATTCTATATAAACTGATATAACTATCGGTCTATTCTATATAAACTGATATAACTACAGGTCTATTCTATATAAACTGATATAACTATAGTTCTATTCTATATAAACTGAAATAACTATCGGTCTATTCTATATAAACTGATATAACTACAGGTCTATTCTATATAAACTGATATAACTATAGTTCTATTCTATATAAACTGATATAACTATAGTTCTATTATATATAAACTGATATAACTATAGTTCTATTATATATAAACTGATATAACTATAGTTCTATTATATATAAACTGATATAACTATAGTTCTATTATATATAAACTGATATAACTATAGTTCTATTCTATATAAACTGATATAACTATAGTTCTATTCTATATAAACTGATATAACTATAGTTCTATTATATATAAACTGATATAACTATAAACTGATATAACTATAGTTCTATTATATATAAACTGATATAACTATAAACTGATATAACTATAGTTCTATTATATATAACTGATATAACTATAGTTCTATTCTATATTCTATTCTATTCTATCTATCTATAGGGTTAGGTATAGGGTTAGGGACTCATTGAGTTAGGGTTAGGGTTAGGGACTCATTGAGTTAGGGTTAGGTATAGGGTTAGGGACTCATTGAGTTAGGGTTAGGGACGCATTGAGTTAGGGTTAGGGTTAGGGACTCATTGAGTTAGGGTTAGGTATAGGGTTAGGGACTCATTGAGTTAGGGTTAGGGTTAGGGACTCATTGAGTTAGGGTTAGGGACTCATTGAGTTAGGGTTAGGTATAGGGTTAGGGACTCATTGAGTTAGGGTTAGGTATAGGGTTAGGGACTCATTGAGTTAGGGTGAGGGACTCATTGAGTTAGGGTTAGGGACTCATTGAGTTAGGGTTAGGGACTCATTGAGTTAGGGTTAGGGACTCATTGAGTTAGGGTTAGGTATAGGGTTAGGGACTCATTGAGTTAGGGTTAGGGACTCATTGAGTTAGGGTTAGGGACTCATTGAGTTAGGGACTCATTGAGTTAGGGTTAGGTATAGGGTTAGGGACTCATTGAGTTAGGGTTAGGTATAGGGTTAGGGACTCATTGATAATATATGAATAATAATAATATATATAATATAATATATAATAATATATGCCATTTAGCAGACGCTTTTATCCAAAGCGACTTACAGTCATGCGTGCATACATTCTACGTATGGGTTTCTACGTATGGGTGGTCCCGGGGATCGAACCCACTACCCTGGCGTTACAAGCGCCATGCTCTACCAACTGAGCTACACAGGACCACATTGAGTTAGGGTTAGGGACTCATTGAGTTAGGGTTAGGTATAGGGTTAGGGACTCATTGAGTTAGGGTTGGGTATAGGGTTAGGGACTCATTGAGTTAGGGTTAGGGACTCATTGAGTTAGGGTTAGGGTTAGGGACTCATTGAGTTAGGGTTAGGTATAGGGTTAGGGACTCATTGAGTTAGGGTTAGGGACTCATTGAGTTAGGGTTAGGGTTAGGGTTAGGGTTAGGGACTCATTGAGTTAGGGTTAGGGTTAGGGACTCATTGAGTTAGGGTTAGGTATAGGGTTAGGGACTCATTGAGTTAGGGTTAGGGTTAGGGACTCATTGAGTTAGGGTTAGGGACTCATTGAGTTAGGGTTAGGTATAGGGTTAGGGACTCATTGAGTTAGGGTTAGGGACTCATTGAGTTAGGGTTAGGTATAGGGTTAGGGACTCATTGAGTTAGGGTTAGGTATAGGGTTAGGGACTCATTGAGTTAGGGTTAGGGACTCATTGAGTTAGGGTTAGGGTTAGGGACTCATTGAGTTAGGGTTAGGTATAGGGTTAGGGACTCATTGAGTTAGGGTTAGGTATAGGGTTAGGGACTCATTGGGTTAGGTACTCATTGAGTTAGGGTTAGGGACTCATTGAGTTAGGGTTAGGGACTCATTGAGTTAGGGTTAGGGACTCATTGAGTTAGGGTTAGGGAGTCATTGAGTTAGGGTTAGGGACTCATTGAGTTAGGGTTAGGGACTCATTGAGTTAGGGTTAGGTATAGGGTTAGGGACTCATTGAGTTAGGGTTAGGGTTAGGGACTCATTGAGTTAGGGTTAGGGTTAGGGACTCATTGAGTTAGGGTTAGGGACTCATTGAGTTAGGGTTAGGGTTAGGGACTCATTGAGTTAGGGTTAGGGACTCATTGAGTTAGGGTTAGGTATAGGGTTAGGGACTCATTGAGTTAGGGTTAGGGTTAGGGACTCATTGAGTTAGGGTTAGGTATAGGGACTCATTGAGTTAGGGTTAGGGACTCATTGAGTTAGGGTTAGGGTTAGGGACTCATTGAGTTAGGGTTAGGTATAGGGTTAGGGACTCATTGAGTTAGGGTTAGGGACTCATTGAGTTAGGGTTAGGGTTAGGGTTAGGGTTAGGGACTCATTGAGTTAGGGTTAGGTATAGGGTTAGGGACTCATTGAGTTAGGGTTAGGGTTAGGGACTCATTGAGTTAGGGTTAGGTATAGGGTTAGGGACTCATTGAGTTAGGGTTAGGGTTAGGGACTCATTGAGTTAGGGTTAGGTATAGGGTTAGGGACTCATTGAGTTAGGGTTAGGGACTCATTGAGTTAGGGTTAGGTATAGGGTTAGGGACTCATTGAGTTAGGGTTAGGTATAGGGTTAGGGACTCATTGAGTTAGGGTTAGGGACTCATTGAGTTAGGGTTAGGGTTAGGGACTCATTGAGTTAGGGTTAGGTATAGGGTTAGGGACTCATTGAGTTAGGGTTAGGTATAGGGTTAGGGACTCATTGGGTTAGGTACTCATTGAGTTAGGGTTAGGGACTCATTGAGTTAGGGTTAGGGACTCATTGAGTTAGGGTTAGGGACTCATTGAGTTAGGGTTAGGGAGTCATTGAGTTAGGGTTAGGGACTCATTGAGTTAGGGTTAGGGACTCATTGAGTTAGGGTTAGGTATAGGGTTAGGGACTCATTGAGTTAGGGTTAGGGTTAGGGACTCATTGAGTTAGGGTTAGGGTTAGGGACTCATTGAGTTAGGGTTAGGGACTCATTGAGTTAGGGTTAGGGTTAGGGACTCATTGAGTTAGGGTTAGGGACTCATTGAGTTAGGGTTAGGTATAGGGTTAGGGACTCATTGAGTTAGGGTTAGGGTTAGGGACTCATTGAGTTAGGGTTAGGTATAGGGACTCATTGAGTTAGGGTTAGGGACTCATTGAGTTAGGGTTAGGGTTAGGGACTCATTGAGTTAGGGTTAGGTATAGGGTTAGGGACTCATTGAGTTAGGGTTAGGGACTCATTGAGTTAGGGTTAGGGTTAGGGTTAGGGTTAGGGACTCATTGAGTTAGGGTTAGGTATAGGGTTAGGGACTCATTGAGTTAGGGTTAGGGTTAGGGACTCATTGAGTTAGGGTTAGGTATAGGGTTAGGGACTCATTGAGTTAGGGTTAGGGTTAGGGACTCATTGAGTTAGGGTTAGGGACTCATTGAGTTAGGGTTAGGTATAGGGTTAGGGACTCATTGAGTTAGGGTTAGGGACTCATTGAGTTAGGGTTAGGTATAGGGTTAGGGACTCATTGAGTTAGGGTTAGGTATAGGGTTAGGGACTCATTGAGTTAGGGTTAGGGACTCATTGAGTTAGGGTTAGGGTTAGGGACTCATTGAGTTAGGGTTAGGTATAGGGTTAGGGACTCATTGAGTTAGGGTTAGGTATAGGGTTAGGGACTCATTGGGTTAGGTACTCATTGAGTTAGGGTTAGGGACTCATTGAGTTAGGGTTAGGGACTCATTGAGTTAGGGTTAGGGACTCATTGAGTTAGGGTTAGGGAGTCATTGAGTTAGGGTTAGGGACTCATTGAGTTAGGGTTAGGGACTCATTGAGTTAGGGTTAGGTATAGGGTTAGGGACTCATTGAGTTAGGGTTAGGGTTAGGGACTCATTGAGTTAGGGTTAGGGTTAGGGACTCATTGAGTTAGGGTTAGGGACTCATTGAGTTAGGGTTAGGGTTAGGGTTAGGGACTCATTGAGTTAGGGTTAGGGACTCATTGAGTTAGGGTTAGGTTTAGGGTTAGGGACTCATTGAGTTAGGGTTAGGGTTAGGGACTCATTGAGTTAGGGTTAGGGACTCATTGGTTAGGGGGACTCATTGAGTTAGGGTTAGGTATAGGGTTAGGGACTCATTGAGTTAGGGTAACATTTATTTAAATGATGAAGGGACTTCATTGTAACATTTATATAAATGTGAACCTGGGTTAGTAACAGTTATTTAAATGATGAACCTGTGGAACCTTCACCTACAATAGTAACATTTATTTAAATGATGAACCTGGGACTTCATACAATAGTAACAGTTATTTAAATGATGAACCTGTGGGTAACATTTATATAAATGATGAAGTGGAAACATTTATTTAAATGATGAACCTGTGGAACCTTCACCTACAATAGTAACAGTTATTTAAATGATGAACCTGTGGAACCTTCACCTACAATAGTAACATTTATATAAATGATGAACCTGTGGAACCTTCACCTACAATAGTAACAGTTATTTCTAATCTAATAATTATATATTTTTTTATTGACCATTTAACTTATTTTATTACAATTTTATTTCAGTTTATTCATCAAAGCCATACTGCTCGTTCTGTTCGTGATTTCCTGCAAGACAGGAATGTCAGTGTTCTGCCATGGCCAGCAAAGAGCCCGGCTCTCAATCCCATTGATCACGTCTGAGACCTGTTAGAATCGAGGGTGAGGGCTAGGGCCATCCCTCCAGAAATGTCCGGGAACTTACAGGTGCTCATGGACACATTATTCAATTTCTGTTAGTCACTAGTCTGTAGAACTGTTTCAGTTTATGTCTCAGTTTTTGAATCATGTTATGTTCATACAAATATTTACACGTTAAGTTTACTGGAAATAAACGCAGTTGACAGTGAGAGGACGTTTCTTTTTTTGCTGAGTTTAGTCATTATTAATACGAGTAGCTCAGTTGGTAGAGCATGGCGCTTGTAACGCCAGGGTAGTGGGTTCGATCCCCGGGACCACCCATACGTAGAATGTATGCACACATGACTGTAAGTCGCTTTGGATAAAAGCGTCTGCTAAATGGCATATATTATTATTATTATTATTAAATTCACAAGATCAACCTTTACCTGTTTCTTTGGAAACAAAATGAGTGAAATGTAATTTTAATTGTCAACTGACTAGTTAAGTAACTCTTGTCTGAAACCAGAACGGCCCAAAGGACAAGAGCCTCTAGTTTCTGTAGCAAGGAGCAGCGTGATGTACCAGTACCGGACAGGAAGATAGTCTGTTAGAAGGCCTTGTACTCCATCATCTCCTTAATGCTGAGTGCCAAGCAGAGACACATCTGGTCCCATTTTTTACAGTCTTTGGTATGACTCAACCAGGGATCAAACCCCAATCCCCTATCAGGGTGGATATTCTACCCACTAGGCAACTAAGATGACGTCAGATAATTATGTCAGACAGGACTCATTTAACAAGTACAGGTTTTCTGGTCAATGTAATAAACAAAATGAAAAGGAAGTTGACTGCTTGCAGGCCGGGTGCTCTGTTTACTTCAGACACACCTTCTCCCAGAAATCATGACAGAAGAGTTCCTCATTCAGTAAGATAATATTTATTCAGTGACATCCTGAGGCATTGATAGATCATGAGAGAGGAAGACAAACTCTCAGTGTAGACAGTCACTACATCCGGGTTCAGCATCTAGGAGAACAGAGAGGGTACATTCATTCTGCATTAAACTAACAAGTCAAGGTTCACCTGGGGAATTTGATAATCAGTTAGCCAGACAACCGTCAGTAGAAGGAAGGGCAGGAGGTTAAAAACCTTCAACATGACTTTTCCTCCTAAGATTTTGTTTATGAAATCATGTTCAAACAAAGTCAATGTGTTAAAAGTTCACTTGGGTCCAAAACGCAAAAATAACAGCTTGCAACTGTACAGCTGATGAATGCACCATCATAACCGGTCATTTAATGATGAATTAGAGAGAAGATCAATTCCTGACTGATCTCTACAGCTTCGATCCAAAAACAAATACCCAAGTCTCCCCATTTCTTTAAAACACTTATCTAGGAAAAGTCAAGACATGACCTTCTCAATGGCAGATTTAGGGCAAATGTTTAATTCAGATGAAGTAAATTCAAATGTCTGTGGTGGTTCTTGTGAAAAGGCCCAGAGGTCTGATCACCATACGGAATAGACCTACAGGAGGTGAGTCACATTTGATTAGTTAAAGCATTTTCCATGGAAACGGACAGAGGAGTTTATGCAAATCAACTCTGTCTGTCTTGACACCTGAAGGAGGTTGTCTCTGAAAACCTATTTAATTAATCAGTCTGTTCTGACTCAGCTCGGGTGGTCTCTCCAGTCTACCAACTGGTCTCTTTAATAACTATTTAAAGCAGTCTGTCCTGACTCAGCTCAGTAGTCTATAGGTCTATACTACCCTGTGTCAGCAGTAGTCTATAGGTCTATACTACCCTGTGTCAGCAGTAGTCTATAGGTCTATACTACCCTGTGTCAACAGTAGCCCATAGGTCTATACTACCCTGTGTCAGCAGTAGTCTAAAGGTCTATATTACCCTGTGTCAGCAGTAGTCTATAGTTCTATATTACCCTGTGTCAGCAGTAGTCTATACTACCCTGTGTCAGCAGTAGCCTATAGGTCTATATTACCCTGTGTCAGCAGTAGTCTATAGGTCTATATTACCCTGTGTCAGCAGTAGTCTATAGGTCTATAATACCCTGTGTCAGCAGTAGTCTATACTACCCTGTGTCAGCAGTAGCCTATAGGTCTATATTACCCTGTGTCAGCAGTAGACTATTGGTCTATATTACCCTGTGTCAGCAGTAGCCTATAGGTCTATACTACCCTGTATTAGCAGTAGTCTATAGGTCTATACTACCCTGTGTCAGCAGTAGTCTATAGTTCTATATTACCCTGTGTCAGCAGTAGCCTATTGGTCTATATTACCCTGTGTCAGCAGTAGCCTATTGGTCTATATTACCCTGTGTCAGCAGTAGCCTATTGGTCTATATTACCCTGTGTCAGCAGTAGCCTATTGGTCTATATTACCCTGTGTCAGCAGTAGGCTATTGGTCTATATTACCCTGTGTCAGCAGTAGCCTATAGGTCTATACTACCCTGTGTCAGCAGTAGTCTATAGGTCTATACTACCCTGTGTCAGCAGTAGTCTATAGTTCTATATTACCCTGTGTCAGCAGTAGCCTATTGGTCTATATTACCCTGTGTCAGCAGTAGCCTATTGGTCTATATTACCCTGTGTCAGCAGTAGTCTATAGTTCTATATTACCCTGTGTCAGCAGTAGCCTATTGGTCTATATTACCCTGTATCAGCAGTAGCCTATTGGTCTATATTACCCTGTGTCAGCAGTAGCCTATTGGTCTATATTACCCTGTGTCAGCAGTAGCCTATTGGTCTATATTACCCTGTGTCAGCAGTAGCCTATTGGTCTATACTACCCTGTGTCAGCAGTAGCCTATAGGTCTATACTACCCTGTGTCAGCAGTAGTCTATAGGTCTATATTACCCTGTGTCAGCAGTAGTCTATACTACCCTGTGTCAGCAGTAGCCTATACTACCCTGTGTCATCAGTAGTCTATATTACCCTGTGTCAGCAGTAGTCTATAGTTCTATATTACCCTGTGTCAGCAGTAGCCTATTGGTCTATACTACCCTGTGTCAGCAGTAGCCTATTGGTCTATATTACCCTGTGTCAGCAGTAGCCTATAGGTCTATACTACCCTGTGTCAGCAGTAGTCTATAGTTCTATATTACCCTGTGTCAGCAGTAGCCTATTGGTCTATATTACCCTGTGTCAGCAGTAGCCTATTGGTCTATATTACCCTGTGTCAGCAGTAGCCTATAGGTCTATACTACCCTGTGTCAGCAGTAGTCTATAGTTCTATATTACCCTGTGTCAGCAGTAGCCTATTGGTCTATACTACCCTGTGTCAGCAGTAGTCTATAGTTCTATATTACCCTGTGTCAGCAGTAGCCTATAGGTCTATACTACCCTGTGTCAGCAGTAGCCTATAGGTCTATACTACCCTGTGTCAGCAGTAGTCTATAGGTCTATACTACCCTGTGTCAGCAGTAGTCTATAGTTCTATATTACCCTGTGTCAGCAGTAGCCTATAGGTCTATACTACCCTGTGTCAGCAGTAGTCTATAGTTCTATATTACCCTGTGTCAGCAGTAGCCTATTGGTCTATATTACCCTGTGTCAGCAGTAGCCTATTGGTCTATATTACCCTGTGTCAGCAGTAGCCTATTGGTCTATATTACCCTGTGTCAGCAGTAGCCTATTGGTCTATATTACCCTGTGTCAGCAGTAGGCTATTGGTCTATATTACCCTGTGTCAGCAGTAGCCTATTGGTCTATATTACCCTGTGTCAGCAGTAGCCTATAGGTCTATACTACCCTGTGTCAGCAGTAGTCTATAGGTCTATACTACCCTGTGTCAGCAGTAGTCTATAGTTCTATATTACCCTGTGTCAGCAGTAGCCTATTGGTCTATATTACCCTGTGTCAGCAGTAGCCTATTGGTCTATATTACCCTGTGTCAGCAGTAGTCTATAGTTCTATATTACCCTGTGTCAGCAGTAGCCTATTGGTCTATATTACCCTGTGTCAGCAGTAGCCTATTGGTCTATATTACCCTGTGTCAGCAGTAGCCTATTGGTCTATATTACCCTGTGTCAGCAGTAGTCTGTAGGTCTATACTACCCTGTGTCAGCAGTAGTCTATAGTTCTATATTACCCTGTGTCAGCAGTAGCCTATTGGTCTATACTACCCTGTGTCAGCAGTAGCCTATAGGTCTATACTACCCTGTGTCAGCAGTAGTCTATAGGTCTATATTACCCTGTGTCAGCAGTAGTCTATACTACCCTGTGTCAGCAGTAGCCTATACTACCCTGTGTCATCAGTAGTCTATATTACCCTGTGTCAGCAGTAGCCTATTGGTCTATATTACCCTGTGTCAGCAGTAGTCTATACTACCCTGTGTCAGCAGTAGCCTACAGATCTATACTACCCTGTGTCAGCAGTAGCCTATAGGTCTATACTACCCTGTGTCAACAGTAGTTTATAGGTCTATACTACCCTGTGTCAGCAGTAGACTATAGGTCTATACTACCCTGTGTCAACAGTAGTCTATAGGTCTATACTACCCTGTGTCAGCAGTAGTCTATATTACCCTGTTTCAGCAGTAGTCTATAGGTCTATACTACCCTGTGTCAGCAGTAGCCTATAGGTCTATATTACCCTGTGTCAGCAGTAGTCTATAGGTCTATACTACCCTGTGTCAGCAGTAGTCTATAGGTCTATACTAGCCTGTGTCAGCAGTAGCCTATAGGTCTATACTACCCTGTGTCAGCAGTAGCCTATAGGTCTATATTACCCTGTGTCAACAGTAGTCTATAGGTCTATACTACCCTGTGTCAGCAGTAGCCTATAGGTCTATACTACCCTGTGTCAGCAGTAGCCTATAGGTCTATATTACCCTGTGTCAACAGTAGTCTATACTACCCTGTGTCAACAGTAGTCTATAGGTCTATACTACCCTGTGTCAGCAGTAGTCTATAGGTCTATATTACCCTGTGTCAGCAGTAGTCTATAGGTCTATACTACCCTGTGTAAGCAGTAGTCTATAGGTCTATACTACCCTGTGTCAGCAGTAGTCTATAGGTCTATACTACCCTGTGTCAGCAGTAGACTATAGGTCTATACTACCCTGTGTCAGCAGTAGTCTATAGGTCTATATTACCCTGTGTCAACAGTAGTCTATAGGTCTATACTACCCTGTGTAAGCAGTAGCCTATAGGTCTATATTACCCTGTGTCAGCAGTAGTCTATAGGTCTATACTACCCTGTGTCAGCAGTAGTCTATACTACCCTGTGTCAGCAGTAGCCTATTGGTCTATATTACCCTGTGTCAGCAGTAGCCTATTGGTCTATATTACCCTGTGTCAGCAGTAGCCTATAGGTCTATACTACCCTGTGTCAGCAGTAGTCTATAGGTCTATACTACCCTGTGTCAGCAGTAGGCTATAGTTCTATATTACCCTGTGTCAGCAGTAGCCTATTGGTCTATACTACCCTGTGTCAGCAGTAGCCTATAGGTCTATACTACCCTGTGTCAGCAGTAGTCTATAGGTCTATATTACCCTGTGTCAGCAGTAGTCTATACTACCCTGTGTCAGCAGTAGCCTATACTACCCTGTGTCATCAGTAGTCTATATTACCCTGTGTCAGCAGTAGTCTATAGTTCTATATTACCCTGTGTCAGCAGTAGCCTATTGGTCTATACTACCCTGTGTCAGCAGTAGCCTATTGGTCTATATTACCCTGTGTCAGCAGTAGCCTATAGGTCTATACTACCCTGTGTCAGCAGTAGTCTATAGTTCTATATTACCCTGTGTCAGCAGTAGCCTATTGGTCTATATTACCCTGTGTCAGCAGTAGCCTATTGGTCTATATTACCCTGTGTCAGCAGTAGCCTATAGGTCTATACTACCCTGTGTCAGCAGTAGTCTATAGTTCTATATTACCCTGTGTCAGCAGTAGCCTATTGGTCTATACTACCCTGTGTCAGCAGTAGTCTATAGTTCTATATTACCCTGTGTCAGCAGTAGGCTATTGGTCTATATTACCCTGTGTCAGCAGTAGCCTATTGGTCTATATTACCCTGTGTCAGCAGTAGCCTATAGGTCTATACTACCCTGTGTCAGCAGTAGTCTATAGGTCTATACTACCCTGTGTCAGCAGTAGTCTATAGTTCTATATTACCCTGTGTCAGCAGTAGCCTATTGGTCTATATTACCCTGTGTCAGCAGTAGCCTATTGGTCTATATTACCCTGTGTCAGCAGTAGTCTATAGTTCTATATTACCCTGTGTCAGCAGTAGCCTATTGGTCTATATTACCCTGTGTCAGCAGTAGCCTATTGGTCTATATTACCCTGTGTCAGCAGTAGCCTATTGGTCTATATTACCCTGTGTCAGCAGTAGCCTATTGGTCTATATTACCCTGTGTCAGCAGTAGCCTATTGGTCTATATTACCCTGTGTCAGCAGTAGTCTATAGTTCTATATTACCCTGTGTCAGCAGTAGCCTATTGGTCTATACTACCCTGTGTCAGCAGTAGCCTATAGGTCTATACTACCCTGTGTCAGCAGTAGTCTATAGGTCTATATTACCCTGTGTCAGCAGTAGTCTATACTACCCTGTGTCAGCAGTAGCCTATACTACCCTGTGTCATCAGTAGTCTATATTACCCTGTGTCAGCAGTAGCCTATTGGTCTATATTACCCTGTGTCAGCAGTAGTCTATACTACCCTGTGTCAGCAGTAGCCTACAGATCTATACTACCCTGTGTCAGCAGTAGCCTATAGGTCTATACTACCCTGTGTCAACAGTAGTTTATAGGTCTATACTACCCTGTGTCAGCAGTAGACTATAGGTCTATACTACCCTGTGTCAACAGTAGTCTATAGGTCTATACTACCCTGTGTCAGCAGTAGTCTATACTACCCTGTTTCAGCAGTAGTCTATAGGTCTATACTACCCTGTGTCAGCAGTAGTCTATACTACCCTGTTTCAGCAGTAGTCTATAGGTCTATACTACCCTGTTTCAGCAGTAGTCTATAGGTCTATACTACCCTGTGTCAGCAGTAGCCTATAGGTCTATATTACCCTGTGTCAGCAGTAGTCTATAGGTCTATACTACCCTGTGTCAGCAGTAGTCTATAGGTCTATACTAGCCTGTGTCAGCAGTAGCCTATAGGTCTATACTACCCTGTGTCAGCAGTAGCCTATAGGTCTATATTACCCTGTGTCAACAGTAGTCTATAGGTCTATACTACCCTGTGTCAGCAGTAGCCTATAGGTCTATACTACCCTGTGTCAGCAGTAGCCTATAGGTCTATATTACCCTGTGTCAACAGTAGTCTATACTACCCTGTGTCAACAGTAGTCTATAGGTCTATACTACCCTGTGTCAGCAGTAGTCTATAGGTCTATATTACCCTGTGTCAGCAGTAGTCTATAGGTCTATACTACCCTGTGTAAGCAGTAGTCTATAGGTCTATACTACCCTGTGTCAGCAGTAGTCTATAGGTCTATACTACCCTGTGTCAGCAGTAGACTATAGGTCTATACTACCCTGTGTCAGCAGTAGTCTATAGGTCTATATTACCCTGTGTCAACAGTAGTCTATAGGTCTATACTACCCTGTGTAAGCAGTAGCCTATAGGTCTATATTACCCTGTGTCAGCAGGAGTCTATAGGTCTATACTACCCTGTGTCAGCAGTAGTCTATACTACCCTGTGTCAGCAGTAGCCTATTGGTCTATATTACCCTGTGTCAGCAGTAGCCTATTGGTCTATATTACCCTGTGTCAGCAGTAGTCTATACTACCCTGTGTCAGCAGTAGCCTACAGATCTATACTACCCTGTGTCAGCAGTAGCCTATAGGTCTATACTACCCTGTGTCAACAGTAGTTTATAGGTCTATACTACCCTGTGTCAGCAGTAGACTATAGGTCTATACTACCCTGTGTCAACAGTAGTCTATAGGTCTATACTACCCTGTGTCAGCAGTAGTCTATACTACCCTGTTTCAGCAGTAGTCTATAGGTATATACTACCCTGTGTCAGCAGTAGTCTATACTACCCTGTTTCAGCAGTAGTCTATAGGTCTATACTACCCTGTTTCAGCAGTAGTCTATAGGTCTATACTACCCTGTGTCAGCAGTAGCCTATAGGTCTATATTACCCTGTGTCAGCAGTAGTCTATAGGTCTATACTACCCTGTGTCAGCAGTAGTCTATAGGTCTATACTAGCCTGTGTCAGCAGTAGCCTATAGGTCTATACTACCCTGTGTCAGCAGTAGCCTATAGGTCTATATTACCCTGTGTCAACAGTAGTCTATAGGTCTATACTACCCTGTGTCAGCAGTAGCCTATAGGTCTATACTACCCTGTGTCAGCAGTAGCCTATAGGTCTATATTACCCTGTGTCAACAGTAGTCTATACTACCCTGTGTCAACAGTAGTCTATAGGTCTATACTACCCTGTGTCAGCAGTAGTCTATAGGTCTATATTACCCTGTGTCAGCAGTAGTCTATAGGTCTATACTACCCTGTGTAAGCAGTAGTCTATAGGTCTATACTACCCTGTGTCAACAGTAGTCTATAGGTCTATACTACCCTGTGTCAGCAGTAGTCTATACTACCCTGTTTCAGCAGTAGTCTATAGGTATATACTACCCTGTGTCAGCAGTAGTCTATACTACCCTGTTTCAGCAGTAGTCTATAGGTCTATACTACCCTGTTTCAGCAGTAGTCTATAGGTCTATACTACCCTGTGTCAGCAGTAGCCTATAGGTCTATATTACCCTGTGTCAGCAGTAGTCTATAGGTCTATACTACCCTGTGTCAGCAGTAGTCTATAGGTCTATACTAGCCTGTGTCAGCAGTAGCCTATAGGTCTATACTACCCTGTGTCAGCAGTAGCCTATAGGTCTATATTACCCTGTGTCAACAGTAGTCTATAGGTCTATACTACCCTGTGTCAGCAGTAGCCTATAGGTCTATACTACCCTGTGTCAGCAGTAGCCTATAGGTCTATATTACCCTGTGTCAACAGTAGTCTATACTACCCTGTGTCAACAGTAGTCTATAGGTCTATACTACCCTGTGTCAGCAGTAGTCTATAGGTCTATATTACCCTGTGTCAGCAGTAGTCTATAGGTCTATACTACCCTGTGTAAGCAGTAGTCTATAGGTCTATACTACCCTGTGTCAGCAGTAGTCTATAGGTCTATACTACCCTGTGTCAGCAGTAGACTATAGGTCTATACTACCCTGTGTCAGCAGTAGTCTATAGGTCTATATTACCCTGTGTCAACAGTAGTCTATAGGTCTATACTACCCTGTGTAAGCAGTAGCCTATAGGTCTATACTACCCTGTGTCAGCAGTAGTCTATACTACCCTGTGTCAGCAGTAGCCTATTGGTCTATATTACCCTGTGTCAGCAGTAGCCTATTGGTCTATATTACCCTGTGTCAGCAGTAGCCTATAGGTCTATACTACCCTGTGTCAGCAGTAGTCTATAGGTCTATACTACCCTGTGTCAGCAGTAGTCTATAGTTCTATATTACCCTGTGTCAGCAGTAGCCTATTGGTCTATACTACCCTGTGTCAGCAGTAGCCTATAGGTCTATACTACCCTGTGTCAGCAGTAGTCTATAGGTCTATATTACCCTGTGTCAGCAGTAGTCTATACTACCCTGTGTCAGCAGTAGCCTATACTACCCTGTGTCATCAGTAGTCTATATTACCCTGTGTCAGCAGTAGCCTATTGGTCTATATTACCCTGTGTCAGCAGTAGTCTATACTACCCTGTGTCAGCAGTAGCCTACAGATCTATACTACCCTGTGTCAGCAGTAGCCTATAGGTCTATACTACCCTGTGTCAACAGTAGTTTATAGGTCTATACTACCCTGTGTCAGCAGTAGACTATAGGTCTATACTACCCTGTGTCAACAGTAGTCTATAGGTCTATACTACCCTGTGTCAGCAGTAGTCTATACTACCCTGTTTCAGCAGTAGTCTATAGGTCTATACTACCCTGTGTCAGCAGTAGTCTATACTACCCTGTTTCAGCAGTAGTCTATAGGTCTATACTACCCTGTTTCAGCAGTAGTCTATAGGTCTATACTACCCTGTGTCAGCAGTAGCCTATAGGTCTATATTACCCTGTGTCAGCAGTAGTCTATAGGTCTATACTACCCTGTGTCAGCAGTAGTCTATAGGTCTATACTAGCCTGTGTCAGCAGTAGCCTATAGGTCTATACTACCCTGTGTCAGCAGTAGCCTATAGGTCTATATTACCCTGTGTCAACAGTAGTCTATAGGTCTATACTACCCTGTGTCAGCAGTAGCCTATAGGTCTATACTACCCTGTGTCAGCAGTAGCCTATAGGTCTATATTACCCTGTGTCAACAGTAGTCTATACTACCCTGTGTCAACAGTAGTCTATAGGTCTATACTACCCTGTGTCAGCAGTAGTCTATAGGTCTATATTACCCTGTGTCAGCAGTAGTCTATAGGTCTATACTACCCTGTGTAAGCAGTAGTCTATAGGTCTATACTACCCTGTGTCAGCAGTAGTCTATAGGTCTATACTACCCTGTGTCAGCAGTAGACTATAGGTCTATACTACCCTGTGTCAGCAGTAGTCTATAGGTCTATATTACCCTGTGTCAACAGTAGTCTATAGGTCTATACTACCCTGTGTAAGCAGTAGCCTATAGGTCTATATTACCCTGTGTCAGCAGGAGTCTATAGGTCTATACTACCCTGTGTCAGCAGTAGTCTATACTACCCTGTGTCAGCAGTAGCCTATAGGTCTATACTACCCTGTGTCAGCAGTAGCCTATAGGTCTATATTACCCTGTGTCAACAGTAGTCTATAGGTCTATACTACCCTGTGTCAGCAGTAGCCTATAGGTCTATACTACCCTGTGTCAGCAGTAGCCTATAGGTCTATATTACCCTGTGTCAACAGTAGTCTATACTACCCTGTGTCAACAGTAGTCTATAGGTCTATACTACCCTGTGTCAGCAGTAGTCTATAGGTCTATATTACCCTGTGTCAGCAGTAGTCTATAGGTCTATACTACCCTGTGTAAGCAGTAGTCTATAGGTCTATACTACCCTGTGTCAGCAGTAGTCTATAGGTCTATACTACCCTGTGTCAGCAGTAGACTATAGGTCTATACTACCCTGTGTCAGCAGTAGTCTATAGGTCTATATTACCCTGTGTCAACAGTAGTCTATAGGTCTATACTACCCTGTGTAAGCAGTAGCCTATAGGTCTATATTACCCTGTGTCAGCAGTAGTCTATAGGTCTATACTACCCTGTGTCAGCAGTAGTCTATACTACCCTGTGTCAGCAGTAGCCTATTGGTCTATATTACCCTGTGTCAGCAGTAGCCTATTGGTCTATATTACCCTGTGTCAGCAGTAGCCTATAGGTCTATACTACCCTGTGTCAGCAGTAGTCTATAGGTCTATACTACCCTGTGTCAGCAGTAGGCTATAGTTCTATATTACCCTGTGTCAGCAGTAGCCTATTGGTCTATACTACCCTGTGTCAGCAGTAGCCTATAGGTCTATACTACCCTGTGTCAGCAGTAGTCTATAGGTCTATATTACCCTGTGTCAGCAGTAGTCTATACTACCCTGTGTCAGCAGTAGCCTATACTACCCTGTGTCATCAGTAGTCTATATTACCCTGTGTCAGCAGTAGTCTATAGTTCTATATTACCCTGTGTCAGCAGTAGCCTATTGGTCTATACTACCCTGTGTCAGCAGTAGCCTATTGGTCTATATTACCCTGTGTCAGCAGTAGCCTATAGGTCTATACTACCCTGTGTCAGCAGTAGTCTATAGTTCTATATTACCCTGTGTCAGCAGTAGCCTATTGGTCTATATTACCCTGTGTCAGCAGTAGCCTATTGGTCTATATTACCCTGTGTCAGCAGTAGCCTATAGGTCTATACTACCCTGTGTCAGCAGTAGTCTATAGTTCTATATTACCCTGTGTCAGCAGTAGCCTATTGGTCTATACTACCCTGTGTCAGCAGTAGTCTATAGTTCTATATTACCCTGTGTCAGCAGTAGGCTATTGGTCTATATTACCCTGTGTCAGCAGTAGCCTATTGGTCTATATTACCCTGTGTCAGCAGTAGCCTATAGGTCTATACTACCCTGTGTCAGCAGTAGTCTATAGGTCTATACTACCCTGTGTCAGCAGTAGTCTATAGTTCTATATTACCCTGTGTCAGCAGTAGCCTATTGGTCTATATTACCCTGTGTCAGCAGTAGCCTATTGGTCTATATTACCCTGTGTCAGCAGTAGTCTATAGTTCTATATTACCCTGTGTCAGCAGTAGCCTATTGGTCTATATTACCCTGTGTCAGCAGTAGCCTATTGGTCTATATTACCCTGTGTCAGCAGTAGCCTATTGGTCTATATTACCCTGTGTCAGCAGTAGCCTATTGGTCTATATTACCCTGTGTCAGCAGTAGCCTATTGGTCTATATTACCCTGTGTCAGCAGTAGTCTATAGTTCTATATTACCCTGTGTCAGCAGTAGCCTATTGGTCTATACTACCCTGTGTCAGCAGTAGCCTATAGGTCTATACTACCCTGTGTCAGCAGTAGTCTATAGGTCTATATTACCCTGTGTCAGCAGTAGTCTATACTACCCTGTGTCAGCAGTAGCCTATACTACCCTGTGTCATCAGTAGTCTATATTACCCTGTGTCAGCAGTAGCCTATTGGTCTATATTACCCTGTGTCAGCAGTAGTCTATACTACCCTGTGTCAGCAGTAGCCTACAGATCTATACTACCCTGTGTCAGCAGTAGCCTATAGGTCTATACTACCCTGTGTCAACAGTAGTTTATAGGTCTATACTACCCTGTGTCAGCAGTAGACTATAGGTCTATACTACCCTGTGTCAACAGTAGTCTATAGGTCTATACTACCCTGTGTCAGCAGTAGTCTATACTACCCTGTTTCAGCAGTAGTCTATAGGTCTATACTACCCTGTGTCAGCAGTAGTCTATACTACCCTGTTTCAGCAGTAGTCTATAGGTCTATACTACCCTGTTTCAGCAGTAGTCTATAGGTCTATACTACCCTGTGTCAGCAGTAGCCTATAGGTCTATATTACCCTGTGTCAGCAGTAGTCTATAGGTCTATACTACCCTGTGTCAGCAGTAGTCTATAGGTCTATACTAGCCTGTGTCAGCAGTAGCCTATAGGTCTATACTACCCTGTGTCAGCAGTAGCCTATAGGTCTATATTACCCTGTGTCAACAGTAGTCTATAGGTCTATACTACCCTGTGTCAGCAGTAGCCTATAGGTCTATACTACCCTGTGTCAGCAGTAGCCTATAGGTCTATATTACCCTGTGTCAACAGTAGTCTATACTACCCTGTGTCAACAGTAGTCTATAGGTCTATACTACCCTGTGTCAGCAGTAGTCTATAGGTCTATATTACCCTGTGTCAGCAGTAGTCTATAGGTCTATACTACCCTGTGTAAGCAGTAGTCTATAGGTCTATACTACCCTGTGTCAGCAGTAGTCTATAGGTCTATACTACCCTGTGTCAGCAGTAGACTATAGGTCTATACTACCCTGTGTCAGCAGTAGTCTATAGGTCTATATTACCCTGTGTCAACAGTAGTCTATAGGTCTATACTACCCTGTGTAAGCAGTAGCCTATAGGTCTATATTACCCTGTGTCAGCAGGAGTCTATAGGTCTATACTACCCTGTGTCAGCAGTAGTCTATACTACCCTGTGTCAGCAGTAGCCTATTGGTCTATATTACCCTGTGTCAGCAGTAGCCTATTGGTCTATATTACCCTGTGTCAGCAGTAGTCTATACTACCCTGTGTCAGCAGTAGCCTACAGATCTATACTACCCTGTGTCAGCAGTAGCCTATAGGTCTATACTACCCTGTGTCAACAGTAGTTTATAGGTCTATACTACCCTGTGTCAGCAGTAGACTATAGGTCTATACTACCCTGTGTCAACAGTAGTCTATAGGTCTATACTACCCTGTGTCAGCAGTAGTCTATACTACCCTGTTTCAGCAGTAGTCTATAGGTATATACTACCCTGTGTCAGCAGTAGTCTATACTACCCTGTTTCAGCAGTAGTCTATAGGTCTATACTACCCTGTTTCAGCAGTAGTCTATAGGTCTATACTACCCTGTGTCAGCAGTAGCCTATAGGTCTATATTACCCTGTGTCAGCAGTAGTCTATAGGTCTATACTACCCTGTGTCAGCAGTAGTCTATAGGTCTATACTAGCCTGTGTCAGCAGTAGCCTATAGGTCTATACTACCCTGTGTCAGCAGTAGCCTATAGGTCTATATTACCCTGTGTCAACAGTAGTCTATAGGTCTATACTACCCTGTGTCAGCAGTAGCCTATAGGTCTATACTACCCTGTGTCAGCAGTAGCCTATAGGTCTATATTACCCTGTGTCAACAGTAGTCTATACTACCCTGTGTCAACAGTAGTCTATAGGTCTATACTACCCTGTGTCAGCAGTAGTCTATAGGTCTATATTACCTGTGTCAGCAGTAGTCTATAGGTCTATACTACCCTGTGTAAGCAGTAGTCTATAGGTCTATACTACCCTGTGTCAACAGTAGTCTATAGGTCTATACTACCCTGTGTCAGCAGTAGTCTATACTACCCTGTTTCAGCAGTAGTCTATAGGTCTATACTACCCTGTGTCAGCAGTAGTCTATACTACCCTGTTTCAGCAGTAGTCTATAGGTCTATACTACCCTGTTTCAGCAGTAGTCTATAGGTCTATACTACCCTGTGTCAGCAGTAGCCTATAGGTCTATATTACCCTGTGTCAGCAGTAGTCTATAGGTCTATACTACCCTGTGTCAGCAGTAGTCTATAGGTCTATACTACCCTGTGTCAGCAGTAGCCTATAGGTCTATACTACCCTGTGTCAGCAGTAGCCTATAGGTCTATATTACCCTGTGTCAACAGTAGTCTATAGGTCTATACTACCCTGTGTCAGCAGTAGCCTATAGGTCTATACTACCCTGTGTCAGCAGTAGCCTATAGGTCTATATTACCCTGTGTCAACAGTAGTCACCCTGTGTCAACAGTAGTCTATAGGTCTATACTACCCTGTGTCAGCAGTAGTCTATAGGTCTATATTACCCTGTGTCAGCAGTAGTCTATAGGTCTATACTACCCTGTGTAAGCAGTAGTCTATAGGTCTATACTACCCTGTGTCAGCAGTAGTCTATAGGTCTATACTACCCTGTGTCAGCAGTAGACTATAGGTCTATACTACCCTGTGTCAGCAGTAGTCTATAGGTCTATATTACCCTGTGTCAGCAGTAGTCTATAGGTCTATACTACCCTGTGTAAGCAGTAGCCTATAGGTCTATACTACCCTGTGTCAGCAGTAGTCTATACTACCCTGTGTCAGCAGTAGCCTATTGGTCTATATTACCCTGTGTCAGCAGTAGCCTATTGGTCTATATTACCCTGTGTCAGCAGTAGCCTATAGGTCTATACTACCCTGTGTCAGCAGTAGTCTATAGGTCTATACTACCCTGTGTCAGCAGTAGTCTATAGTTCTATATTACCCTGTGTCAGCAGTAGCCTATTGGTCTATACTACCCTGTGTCAGCAGTAGCCTATAGGTCTATACTACCCTGTGTCAGCAGTAGTCTATAGGTCTATATTACCCTGTGTCAGCAGTAGTCTATACTACCCTGTGTCAGCAGTAGCCTATACTACCCTGTGTCATCAGTAGTCTATATTACCCTGTGTCAGCAGTAGCCTATTGGTCTATATTACCCTGTGTCAGCAGTAGTCTATACTACCCTGTGTCAGCAGTAGCCTACAGATCTATACTACCCTGTGTCAGCAGTAGCCTATAGGTCTATACTACCCTGTGTCAACAGTAGTTTATAGGTCTATACTACCCTGTGTCAGCAGTAGACTATAGGTCTATACTACCCTGTGTCAACAGTAGTCTATAGGTCTATACTACCCTGTGTCAGCAGTAGTCTATACTACCCTGTTTCAGCAGTAGTCTATAGGTCTATACTACCCTGTGTCAGCAGTAGTCTATACTACCCTGTTTCAGCAGTAGTCTATAGGTCTATACTACCCTGTTTCAGCAGTAGTCTATAGGTCTATACTACCCTGTGTCAGCAGTAGCCTATAGGTCTATATTACCCTGTGTCAGCAGTAGTCTATAGGTCTATACTACCCTGTGTCAGCAGTAGTCTATAGGTCTATACTAGCCTGTGTCAGCAGTAGCCTATAGGTCTATACTACCCTGTGTCAGCAGTAGCCTATAGGTCTATATTACCCTGTGTCAACAGTAGTCTATAGGTCTATACTACCCTGTGTCAGCAGTAGCCTATAGGTCTATACTACCCTGTGTCAGCAGTAGCCTATAGGTCTATATTACCCTGTGTCAACAGTAGTCTATACTACCCTGTGTCAACAGTAGTCTATAGGTCTATACTACCCTGTGTCAGCAGTAGTCTATAGGTCTATATTACCCTGTGTCAGCAGTAGTCTATAGGTCTATACTACCCTGTGTAAGCAGTAGTCTATAGGTCTATACTACCCTGTGTCAGCAGTAGTCTATAGGTCTATACTACCCTGTGTCAGCAGTAGACTATAGGTCTATACTACCCTGTGTCAGCAGTAGTCTATAGGTCTATATTACCCTGTGTCAACAGTAGTCTATAGGTCTATACTACCCTGTGTAAGCAGTAGCCTATAGGTCTATATTACCCTGTGTCAGCAGGAGTCTATAGGTCTATACTACCCTGTGTCAGCAGTAGTCTATACTACCCTGTGTCAGCAGTAGCCTATTGGTCTATATTACCCTGTGTCAGCAGTAGCCTATTGGTCTATATTACCCTGTGTCAGCAGTAGCCTAGTCTATACTACCCTGTGTCAGCAGTAGCCTACAGATCTATACTACCCTGTGTCAGCAGTAGCCTATAGGTCTATACTACCCTGTGTCAACAGTAGTTTATAGTCTATACTACCCTGTGTCAGCAGTAGACTATAGGTCTATACTACCCTGTGTCAGCAGTAGTCTATAGGTCTATACTACCCTGTGTCAGCAGTAGTCTATACTACCCTGTTTCAGCAGTAGTCTATAGGTCTATACTACCCTGTGTCAGCAGTAGTCTATACTACCCTGTTTCAGCAGTAGTCTATAGGTCTATACTACCCTGTTTCAGCAGTAGTCTATAGGTCTATATTACCCTGTGTCAGCAGTAGCCTATAGGTCTATATTACCCTGTGTCAGCAGTAGTCTATAGGTCTATACTACCCTGTGTCAGCAGTAGTCTATAGTCTATACTAGCCTGTGTCAGCAGTAGCCTATAGGTCTATACTACCCTGTGTCAGCAGTAGCCTATAGGTCTATATTACCCTGTGTCAACAGTAGTCTATAGGTCTATATTACCCTGTGTCAGCAGTAGCCTATAGGTCTATACTACCCTGTGTCAGCAGTAGCCTATAGGTCTATATTACCCTGTGTCACAGTAGTCTATACTACCCTGTGTCAACAGTAGTCTATAGGTCTATACTACCCTGTGTCAGCAGTAGTCTATAGGTCTATATTACCCTGTGTCAGCAGTAGTCTATAGGTCTATACTACCCTGTGTCAGCAGTAGTCTATAGGTCTATACTACCCTGTGTCAACAGTAGTCTATAGGTCTATACTACCCTGTGTCAGCAGTAGTCTATACTACCCTGTTTCAGCAGTAGTCTATAGGTCTATACTACCCTGTGTCAGCAGTAGTCTATACTACCCTGTTTCAGCAGTAGTCTATAGGTCTATACTACCCTGTTTCAGCAGTAGTCTATAGGTCTATACTACCCTGTGTCAGCAGTAGCCTATAGGTCTATATTACCCTGTGTCAGCAGTAGTCTATAGGTCTATACTACCCTGTGTCAGCAGTAGTCTATAGGTCTATACTAGCCTGTGTCAGCAGTAGCCTATAGGTCTATACTACCCTGTGTCAGCAGTAGCCTATAGGTCTATATTACCCTGTGTCAACAGTAGTCTATAGGTCTATACTACCCTGTGTCAGCAGTAGCCTATAGGTCTATACTACCCTGTGTCAGCAGTAGCCTATAGGTCTAGTAGTCTATACTACCCTGTGTCAACAGTAGTCTATAGGTCTATACTACCCTGTGTCAGCAGTAGTCTATAGGTCTATATTACCCTGTGTCAGCAGTAGTCTATAGGTCTATACTACCCTGTGTCAGCAGTAGTCTATAGGTCTATACTACCCTGTGTCAGCAGTAGTCTATAGGTCTATACTACCCTGTGTCAGCAGTAGTCTATAGGTCTATACTACCCTGTGTCAGCAGTAGTCTATAGGTCTATATTACCCTGTGTCAACAGTAGTCTATAGGTCTATACTACCCTGTGTAAGCAGTAGCCTATAGGTCTATACTACCCTGTGTCAGCAGTAGTCTATACTACCCTGTGTCAGCAGTAGCCTATTGGTCTATATTACCCTGTGTCAGCAGTAGCCTATTGGTCTATATTACCCTGTGTCAGCAGTAGCCTATAGGTCTATACTACCCTGTGTCAGCAGTAGTCTATAGGTCTATACTACCCTGTGTCAGCAGTAGTCTATAGTTCTATATTACCCTGTGTCAGCAGTAGCCTATTGGTCTATACTACCCTGTGTCAGCAGTAGCCTATAGGTCTATACTACCCTGTGTCAGCAGTAGTCTATAGGTCTATATTACCCTGTGTCAGCAGTAGTCTATACTACCCTGTGTCAGCAGTAGCCTATACTACCCTGTGTCATCAGTAGTCTATATTACCCTGTGTCAGCAGTAGTCTATAGTTCTATATTACCCTGTGTCAGCAGTAGCCTATTGGTCTATACTACCCTGTGTCAGCAGTAGCCTATTGGTCTATATTACCCTGTGTCAGCAGTAGCCTATAGGTCTATACTACCCTGTGTCAGCAGTAGTCTATAGTTCTATATTACCCTGTGTCAGCAGTAGCCTATTGGTCTATATTACCCTGTGTCAGCAGTAGCCTATTGGTCTATATTACCCTGTGTCAGCAGTAGCCTATAGGTCTATACTACCCTGTGTCAGCAGTAGTCTATAGTTCTATATTACCCTGTGTCAGCAGTAGCCTATTGGTCTATACTACCCTGTGTCAGCAGTAGTCTATAGTTCTATATTACCCTGTGTCAGCAGTAGGCTATTGGTCTATATTACCCTGTGTCAGCAGTAGCCTATTGGTCTATATTACCCTGTGTCAGCAGTAGCCTATAGGTCTATACTACCCTGTGTCAGCAGTAGTCTATAGGTCTATACTACCCTGTGTCAGCAGTAGTCTATAGTTCTATATTACCCTGTGTCAGCAGTAGCCTATTGGTCTATATTACCCTGTGTCAGCAGTAGCCTATTGGTCTATATTACCCTGTGTCAGCAGTAGTCTATAGTTCTATATTACCCTGTGTCAGCAGTAGCCTATTGGTCTATATTACCCTGTGTCAGCAGTAGCCTATTGGTCTATATTACCCTGTGTCAGCAGTAGCCTATTGGTCTATATTACCCTGTGTCAGCAGTAGCCTATTGGTCTATATTACCCTGTGTCAGCAGTAGCCTATTGGTCTATATTACCCTGTGTCAGCAGTAGTCTATAGTTCTATATTACCCTGTGTCAGCAGTAGCCTATTGGTCTATACTACCCTGTGTCAGCAGTAGCCTATAGGTCTATACTACCCTGTGTCAGCAGTAGTCTATAGGTCTATATTACCCTGTGTCAGCAGTAGTCTATACTACCCTGTGTCAGCAGTAGCCTATACTACCCTGTGTCATCAGTAGTCTATATTACCCTGTGTCAGCAGTAGCCTATTGGTCTATATTACCCTGTGTCAGCAGTAGTCTATACTACCCTGTGTCAGCAGTAGCCTACAGATCTATACTACCCTGTGTCAGCAGTAGCCTATAGGTCTATACTACCCTGTGTCAACAGTAGTTTATAGGTCTATACTACCCTGTGTCAGCAGTAGACTATAGGTCTGTATTACCCTGTGTCAACAGTAGTCTATAGGTCTATACTACCCTGTGTCAGCAGTAGTCTATACTACCCTGTTTCAGCAGTAGTCTATAGGTCTATACTACCCTGTGTCAGCAGTAGTCTATACTACCCTGTTTCAGCAGTAGTCTATAGGTCTATACTACCCTGTTTCAGCAGTAGTCTATAGGTCTATACTACCCTGTGTCAGCAGTAGCCTATAGGTCTATATTACACTGTGTCAGCAGTAGTCTATAGGTCTATACTACCCTGTGTCAGCAGTAGTCTATAGGTCTATACTAGCCTGTGTCAGCAGTAGCCTATAGGTCTATACTACCCTGTGTCAGCAGTAGCCTATAGGTCTATATTACCCTGTGTCAACAGTAGTCTATAGGTCTATACTACCCTGTGTCAGCAGTAGCCTATAGGTCTATACTACCCTGTGTCAGCAGTAGCCTATAGGTCTATATTACCCTGTGTCAACAGTAGTCTATACTACCCTGTGTCAACAGTAGTCTATAGGTCTATACTACCCTGTGTCAGCAGTAGTCTATAGGTCTATATTACCCTGTGTCAGCAGTAGTCTATAGGTCTATACTACCCTGTGTAAGCAGTAGTCTATAGGTCTATACTACCCTGTGTCAGCAGTAGTCTATAGGTCTATACTACCCTGTGTCAGCAGTAGACTATAGTTCTATATTACCCTGTGTCAGCAGTAGCCTATTGGTCTATATTACCCTGTGTCAGCAGTAGCCTATTGGTCTATATTACCCTGTGTCAGCAGTAGTCTATAGTTCTATATTACCCTGTGTCAGCAGTAGCCTATTGGTCTATATTACCCTGTGTCAGCAGTAGCCTATTGGTCTATATTACCCTGTGTCAGCAGTAGCCTATTGGTCTATATTACCCTGTGTCAGCAGTAGCCTAGTCTATATTACCCTGTGTCAGCAGTAGCCTATTGGTCTATATTACCCTGTGTCAGCAGTAGTCTATAGTTCTATATTACCCTGTCAGCAGTAGCCTATTGGTCTATACTACCCTGTGTCAGCAGTAGCCTATAGGTCTATACTACCCTGTGTCAGCAGTAGTCTATAGGTCTATATTACCCTGTGTCAGCAGTAGTCTATACTACCCTGTGTCAGCAGTAGCCTATACTACCCTGTGTCATCAGTAGTCTATATTACCCTGTGTCAGCAGTAGCCTATTGGTCTATATTACCCTGTGTCAGCAGTAGTCTATACTACCCTGTGTCAGCAGTAGCCTACAGATCTATACTACCCTGTGTCAGCAGTAGCCTATAGGTCTATACTACCCTGTGTCAACAGTAGTTTATAGGTCTATACTACCCTGTGTCAGCAGTAGACTATAGGTCTGTATTACCCTGTGTCAACAGTAGTCTATAGGTCTATACTACCCTGTGTCAGCAGTAGTCTATACTACCCTGTTTCAGCAGTAGTCTATAGGTCTATACTACCCTGTGTCAGCAGTAGTCTATACTACCCTGTTTCAGCAGTAGTCTATAGGTCTATACTACCCTGTTTCAGCAGTAGTCTATAGGTCTATACTACCCTGTGTCAGCAGTAGCCTATAGGTCTATATTACCCTGTGTCAGCAGTAGTCTATAGGTCTATACTACCCTGTGTCAGCAGTAGTCTATAGGTCTATACTAGCCTGTGTCAGCAGTAGCCTATAGGTCTATACTACCCTGTGTCAGCAGTAGCCTATAGGTCTATATTACCCTGTGTCAACAGTAGTCTATAGGTCTATACTACCCTGTGTCAGCAGTAGCCTATAGGTCTATACTACCCTGTGTCAGCAGTAGCCTATAGGTCTATATTACCCTGTGTCAACAGTAGTCTATACTACCCTGTGTCAACAGTAGTCTATAGGTCTATACTACCCTGTGTCAGCAGTAGTCTATAGGTCTATATTACCCTGTGTCAGCAGTAGTCTATAGGTCTATACTACCCTGTGTAAGCAGTAGTCTATAGGTCTATACTACCCTGTGTCAGCAGTAGTCTATAGGTCTATACTACCCTGTGTCAGCAGTAGACTATAGGTCTATACTACCCTGTGTCAGCAGTAGTCTATAGGTCTATACTACCCTGTGTCAGCAGTAGTCTATAGGTCTATAGGTCTATACTACCCTGTGTCAGCAGTAGTCTATAGGTCTATACTACCCTGTGTCAGCAGTAGTCTATAGGTCTATACTACCCTGTGTCAGCAGTAGACTAGCTACCCTGTGTCAGCTAGTCTATAGGTCTATATTACCCTGTGTCAGCAGTAGTCTATAGGTCTATACTACCCTGTGTCAGCAGTAGTCTATAGTTCTATATTACCCTGTGTCAGCAGTAGCCTATTGGTCTATATTACCCTGTGTCAGCAGTAGCCTATTGGTCTATATTACCCTGTGTCAGCAGTAGCCTATAGGTCTATACTACCCTGTGTCAGCAGTAGTCTATAGTTCTATATTACCCTGTGTCAGCAGTAGCCTATTGGTCTATACTACCCTGTGTCAGCAGTAGTCTATAGTTCTATATTACCCTGTGTCAGCAGTAGGCTATTGGTCTATATTACCCTGTGTCAGCAGTAGCCTATTGGTCTATATTACCCTGTGTCAGCAGTAGCCTATAGGTCTATACTACCCTGTGTCAGCAGTAGTCTATAGGTCTATACTACCCTGTGTCAGCAGTAGTCTATAGTTCTATATTACCCTGTGTCAGCAGTAGCCTATTGGTCTATATTACCCTGTGTCAGCAGTAGCCTATTGGTCTATATTACCCTGTGTCAGCAGTAGTCTATAGTTCTATATTACCCTGTGTCAGCAGTAGCCTATTGGTCTATATTACCCTGTGTCAGCAGTAGCCTATTGGTCTATATTACCCTGTGTCAGCAGTAGCCTATTGGTCTATATTACCCTGTGTCAGCAGTAGCCTATTGGTCTATATTACCCTGTGTCAGCAGTAGCCTATTGGTCTATATTACCCTGTGTCAGCAGTAGTCTATAGTTCTATATTACCCTGTGTCAGCAGTAGCCTATTGGTCTATACTACCCTGTGTCAGCAGTAGCCTATAGGTCTATACTACCCTGTGTCAGCAGTAGTCTATAGGTCTATATTACCCTGTGTCAGCAGTAGTCTATACTACCCTGTGTCAGCAGTAGCCTATACTACCCTGTGTCATCAGTAGTCTATATTACCCTGTGTCAGCAGTAGCCTATTGGTCTATATTACCCTGTGTCAGCAGTAGTCTATACTACCCTGTGTCAGCAGTAGCCTACAGATCTATACTACCCTGTGTCAGCAGTAGTCTATAGGTCTATACTACCCTGTGTCAGCAGTAGACTATAGGTCTATATTACCCTGTGTCAACAGTAGTCTATAGGTCTATACTACCCTGTGTCAGCAGTAGTCTATACTACCCTGTTTCAGCAGTAGTCTATAGGTCTATACTACCCTGTGTCAGCAGTAGTCTATACTACCCTGTTTCAGCAGTAGTCTATAGGTCTATACTACCCTGTTTCAGCAGTAGCCTATAGGTCTATACTACCCTGTGTCAGCAGTAGCCTATAGGTCTATATTACCCTGTGTCAACAGTAGTCTATAGGTCTATACTACCCTGTGTCAGCAGTAGCCTATAGGTCTATATTACCCTGTGTCAGCAGTAGCCTATAGGTCTATATTACCCTGTGTCAACAGTAGTCTATACTAGTCCAGTAGTCTATAGGTCTATACTACCCTGTGTCAGCAGTAGTCTATAGGTCTATATTACCCTGTGTCAGCAGTAGTCTATAGGTCTATACTACCCTGTGTAAGCAGTAGTCTATAGGTCTATACTACCCTGTGTCAGCAGTAGTCTATAGGTCTATACTACCCTGTGTCAGCAGTAGACTATAGGTCTATACTACCCTGTGTCAGCAGTAGTCTATAGGTCTATATTACCCTGTGTCAACAGTAGTCTATAGGTCTATACTACCCTGTGTAAGCAGTAGCCTATAGGTCTATATTACCCTGTGTCAGCAGTAGTCTATAGGTCTATACTACCCTGTGTCAGCAGTAGTCTATACTACCCTGTGTCAGCAGTAGCCTATTGGTCTATATTACCCTGTGTCAGCAGTAGCCTATTGGTCTATATTACCCTGTGTCAGCAGTAGCCTATAGGTCTATACTACCCTGTGTCAGCAGTAGTCTATAGGTCTATACTACCCTGTGTCAGCAGTAGTCTATAGTTCTATATTACCCTGTGTCAGCAGTAGCCTATTGGTCTATACTACCCTGTGTCAGCAGTAGCCTATAGGTCTATACTACCCTGTGTCAGCAGTAGTCTATAGGTCTATATTACCCTGTGTCAGCAGTAGTCTATACTACCCTGTGTCAGCAGTAGCCTATACTACCCTGTGTCATCAGTAGTCTATATTACCCTGTGTCAGCAGTAGTCTATAGTTCTATATTACCCTGTGTCAGCAGTAGCCTATTGGTCTATACTACCCTGTGTCAGCAGTAGCCTATTGGTCTATATTACCCTGTGTCAGCAGTAGCCTATAGGTCTATACTACCCTGTGTCAGCAGTAGTCTATAGTTCTATATTACCCTGTGTCAGCAGTAGCCTATTGGTCTATATTACCCTGTGTCAGCAGTAGCCTATTGGTCTATATTACCCTGTGTCAGCAGTAGCCTATAGGTCTATACTACCCTGTGTCAGCAGTAGTCTATAGTTCTATATTACCCTGTGTCAGCAGTAGCCTATTGGTCTATACTACCCTGTGTCAGCAGTAGTCTATAGTTCTATATTACCCTGTGTCAGCAGTAGGCTATTGGTCTATATTACCCTGTGTCAGCAGTAGCCTATTGGTCTATATTACCCTGTGTCAGCAGTAGCCTATAGGTCTATACTACCCTGTGTCAGCAGTAGTCTATAGGTCTATACTACCCTGTGTCAGCAGTAGTCTATAGGTCTATACTACCCTGTGTCAGCAGTAGCCTATTGGTCTATATTACCCTGTGTCAGCAGTAGCCTATTGGTCTATATTACCCTGTGTCAGCAGTAGTCTATAGTTCTATATTACCCTGTGTCAGCAGTAGCCTATTGGTCTATATTACCCTGTGTCAGCAGTAGCCTATTGGTCTATATTACCCTGTGTCAGCAGTAGCCTATTGGTCTATATTACCCTGTGTCAGCAGTAGCCTATTGGTCTATATTACCCTGTGTCAGCAGTAGCCTATTGGTCTATATTACCCTGTGTCAGCAGTAGTCTATAGTTCTATATTACCCTGTGTCAGCAGTAGCCTATTGGTCTATACTACCCTGTGTCAGCAGTAGCCTATAGGTCTATACTACCCTGTGTCAGCAGTAGTCTATAGGTCTATATTACCCTGTGTCAGCAGTAGTCTATACTACCCTGTGTCAGCAGTAGCCTATACTACCCTGTGTCATCAGTAGTCTATATTACCCTGTGTCAGCAGTAGCCTATTGGTCTATATTACCCTGTGTCAGCAGTAGTCTATACTACCCTGTGTCAGCAGTAGCCTACAGATCTATACTACCCTGTGTCAGCAGTAGCCTATAGGTCTATACTACCCTGTGTCAACAGTAGTTTATAGGTCTATACTACCCTGTGTCAGCAGTAGACTATAGGTCTATATTACCCTGTGTCAACAGTAGTCTATAGGTCTATACTACCCTGTGTCAGCAGTAGTCTATACTACCCTGTTTCAGCAGTAGTCTATAGGTCTATACTACCCTGTGTCAGCAGTAGTCTATACTACCCTGTTTCAGCAGTAGTCTATAGGTCTATACTACCCTGTTTCAGCAGTAGTCTATAGGTCTATACTACCCTGTGTCAGCAGTAGCCTATAGGTCTATATTACCCTGTGTCAGCAGTAGTCTATAGGTCTATACTACCCTGTGTCAGCAGTAGTCTATAGGTCTATACTAGCCTGTGTCAGCAGTAGCCTATAGGTCTATACTACCCTGTGTCAGCAGTAGCCTATAGGTCTATATTACCCTGTGTCAACAGTAGTCTATAGGTCTATACTACCCTGTGTCAGCAGTAGCCTATAGGTCTATACTACCCTGTGTCAGCAGTAGCCTATAGGTCTATATTACCCTGTGTCAACAGTAGTCTATACTACCCTGTGTCAACAGTAGTCTATAGGTCTATACTACCCTGTGTCAGCAGTAGACTATAGTCTATATTACCCTGTGTCAGCAGTAGACTATTACCCTGTGTCAGCAGTAGCCTATAGGTCTATATTACCCTGTGTCAGCAGTAGTCTATAGGTCTATACTACCCTGTGTCAGCAGTAGTCTATAGGTCTATATTACCCTGTGTCAGCAGTAGTCTATAGGTCTATACTACCCTGTGTAAGCAGTAGTCTATAGGTCTATACTACCCTGTGTCAGCAGTAGTCTATAGGTCTATACTACCCTGTGTCAGCAGTAGCCTATTGGTCTATACTACCCTGTGTCAGCAGTAGCCTATTGGTCTATATTACCCTGTGTCAGCAGTAGCCTATAGGTCTATACTACCCTGTGTCAGCAGTAGTCTATAGGTCTATATTACCCTGTGTCAGCAGTAGCCTATTGGTCTATATTACCCTGTGTCAGCAGTAGCCTATAGGTCTATACTACCCTGTGTCAGCAGTAGTCTATAGGTCTATACTACCCTGTGACAGCAGTAGTCTATAGTTCTATATTACCCTGTGTCAGCAGTAGCCTATTGGTCTATACTACCCTGTGTCAGCAGTAGCCTATAGGTCTATACTACCCTGTGTCAGCAGTAGTCTATAGGTCTATATTACCCTGTGTCAGCAGTAGTCTATACTACCCTGTGTCAGCAGTAGCCTATACTACCCTGTGTCATCAGTAGTCTATATTACCCTGTGTCAGCAGTAGTCTATAGTTCTATATTACCCTGTGTCAGCAGTAGCCTATTGGTCTATACTACCCTGTGTCAGCAGTAGCCTATTGGTCTATATTACCCTGTGTCAGCAGTAGCCTATTGGTCTATATTACCCTGTGTCAGCAGTAGCCTATTGGTCTATATTACCCTGTGTCAGCAGTAGCCTATAGGTCTATACTACCCTGTGTCAGCAGTAGTCTATAGTTCTATATTACCCTGTGTCAGCAGTAGCCTATTGGTCTATACTACCCTGTGTCAGCAGTAGTCTATAGTTCTATATTACCCTGTGTCAGCAGTAGGCTATTGGTCTATATTACCCTGTGTCAGCAGTAGCCTATTGGTCTATATTACCCTGTGTCAGCAGTAGCCTATAGGTCTATACTACCCTGTGTCAGCAGTAGTCTATAGGTCTATACTACCCTGTGTCAGCAGTAGTCTATAGTTCTATATTACCCTGTGTCAGCAGTAGCCTATTGGTCTATATTACCCTGTGTCAGCAGTAGCCTATTGGTCTATATTACCCTGTGTCAGCAGTAGTCTATAGTTCTATATTACCCTGTGTCAGCAGTAGCCTATTGGTCTATATTACCCTGTGTCAGCAGTAGCCTATTGGTCTATATTACCCTGTGTCAGCAGTAGCCTATTGGTCTATATTACCCTGTGTCAGCAGTAGCCTATTGGTCTATATTACCCTGTGTCAGCAGTAGTCTATAGGTCTATACTACCCTGTGTCAGCAGTAGTCTATAGGTCTATATTACCCTGTGTCAGCAGTAGTCTATAGGTCTATACTACCCTGTGTAAGCAGTAGTCTATAGGTCTATACTACCCTGTGTCAGCAGTAGTCTATAGTTCTATATTACCCTGTGTCAGCAGTAGCCTATTGGTCTATACTACCCTGTGTCAGCAGTAGCCTATTGGTCTATATTACCCTGTGTCAGCAGTAGCCTATAGGTCTATACTACCCTGTGTCAGCAGTAGTCTATAGTTCTATATTACCCTGTGTCAGCAGTAGCCTATTGGTCTATATTACCCTGTGTCAGCAGTAGCCTATAGGTCTATACTACCCTGTGTCAGCAGTAGTCTATAGGTCTATACTACCCTGTGTCAGCAGTAGTCTATAGGTCTATATTACCCTGTGTCAGCAGTAGCCTATTGGTCTATATTACCCTGTGTCAGCAGTAGCCTATTGGTCTATATTACCCTGTGTCAGCAGTAGTCTATAGTTCTATATTACCCTGTGTCAGCAGTAGCCTATTGGTCTATATTACCCTGTGTCAGCAGTAGCCTATTGGTCTATATTACCCTGTGTCAGCAGTAGCCTATTGGTCTATATTACCCTGTGTCAGCAGTAGCCTATAGGTCTATATTACCCTGTGTCAGCAGTAGTCTATAGGTCTATACTACCCTGTGTCAGCAGTAGTCTATAGGTCTATATTACCCTGTGTCAGCAGTAGTCTATAGGTCTATACTACCCTGTGTCAGCAGTAGTCTATAGGTCTATACTACCCTGTGTCAGCAGTAGTCTATAGTTCTATATTACCCTGTGTCAGCAGTAGCCTATTGGTCTATACTACCCTGTGTCAGCAGTAGCCTAGTCTATATTACCCTGTGTCAGCAGTAGCCTATAGGTCTATATTACCCTGTGTCAGCAGTAGTCTATAGTTCTATATTACCCTGTGTCAGCAGTAGCCTATTGGTCTATATTACCCTGTGTCAGCAGTAGCCTATAGGTCTATACTACCCTGTGTCAGCAGTAGTCTATAGGTCTATACTACCCTGTGTCAGCAGTAGTCTATAGTTCTATATTACCCTGTGTCAGCAGTAGCCTATTGGTCTATACTACCCTGTGTCAGCAGTAGCCTATAGGTCTATACTACCCTGTGTCAGCAGTAGTCTATAGGTCTATATTACCCTGTGTCAGCAGTAGTCTATACTACCCTGTGTCAGCAGTAGCCTATACTACCCTGTGTCATCAGTAGTCTATATTACCCTGTGTCAGCAGTAGTCTATAGTTCTATATTACCCTGTGTCAGCAGTAGCCTATTGGTCTATACTACCCTGTGTCAGCAGTAGCCTATTGGTCTATATTACCCTGTGTCAGCAGTAGCCTATAGGTCTATACTACCCTGTGTCAGCAGTAGTCTATAGTTCTATATTACCCTGTGTCAGCAGTAGCCTATAGGTCTATATTACCCTGTGTCAGCAGTAGTCTATTGGTCTATATTACCCTGTGTCAGCAGTAGCCTATAGGTCTATACTACCCTGTGTCAGCAGTAGTCTATAGTTCTATATTACCCTGTGTCAGCAGTAGCCTATTGGTCTATATTACCCTGTGTCAGCAGTAGTCTATAGTTCTATATTACCCTGTGTCAGCAGTAGGCTATTGGTCTATATTACCCTGTGTCAGCAGTAGCCTATTGGTCTATATTACCCTGTGTCAGCAGTAGCCTATAGGTCTATACTACCCTGTGTCAGCAGTAGACTATTGGTGTATACTACCCTGTGTCAGCAGTAGCCTATTGGTCTATATTACCCTGTGTCAGCAGTAGCCTATAGGTCTATACTACCCTGTGTCAGCAGTAGTCTATAGGTCTATACTACCCTGTGTCAGCAGTAGTCTATAGTTCTATATTACCCTGTGTCAGCAGTAGCCTATTGGTCTATACTACCCTGTGTCAGCAGTAGCCTATAGGTCTATACTACCCTGTGTCAGCAGTAGTCTATAGGTCTATATTACCCTGTGTCAGCAGTAGTCTATACTACCCTGTGTCAGCAGTAGCCTATACTACCCTGTGTCATCAGTAGTCTATATTACCCTGTGTCAGCAGTAGTCTATAGTTCTATATTACCCTGTGTCAGCAGTAGCCTATTGGTCTATACTACCCTGTGTCAGCAGTAGCCTATTGGTCTATATTACCCTGTGTCAGCAGTAGCCTATAGGTCTATACTACCCTGTGTCAGCAGTAGTCTATAGTTCTATATTACCCTGTGTCAGCAGTAGCCTATTGGTCTATATTACCCTGTGTCAGCAGTAGCCTATTGGTCTATATTACCCTGTGTCAGCAGTAGCCTATAGGTCTATACTACCCTGTGTCAGCAGTAGTCTATAGTTCTATATTACCCTGTGTCAGCAGTAGCCTATTGGTCTATACTACCCTGTGTCAGCAGTAGTCTATAGTTCTATATTACCCTGTGTCAGCAGTAGGCTATTGGTCTATATTACCCTGTGTCAGCAGTAGCCTATTGGTCTATATTACCCTGTGTCAGCAGTAGCCTATAGGTCTATACTACCCTGTGTCAGCAGTAGTCTATAGGTCTATACTACCCTGTGTCAGCAGTAGTCTATAGTTCTATATTACCCTGTGTCAGCAGTAGCCTATTGGTCTATATTACCCTGTGTCAGCAGTAGCCTATTGGTCTATATTACCCTGTGTCAGCAGTAGTCTATAGTTCTATATTACCCTGTGTCAGCAGTAGCCTATTGGTCTATATTACCCTGTGTCAGCAGTAGCCTATTGGTCTATATTACCCTGTGTCAGCAGTAGCCTATTGGTCTATATTACCCTGTGTCAGCAGTAGCCTATTGGTCTATATTACCCTGTGTCAGCAGTAGCCTATTGGTCTATATTACCCTGTGTCAGCAGTAGTCTATAGTTCTATATTACCCTGTGTCAGCAGTAGCCTATTGGTCTATACTACCCTGTGTCAGCAGTAGCCTATAGGTCTATACTACCCTGTGTCAGCAGTAGTCTATAGGTCTATATTACCCTGTGTCAGCAGTAGTCTATACTACCCTGTGTCAGCAGTAGCCTATACTACCCTGTGTCATCAGTAGTCTATATTACCCTGTGTCAGCAGTAGCCTATTGGTCTATATTACCCTGTGTCAGCAGTAGTCTATACTACCCTGTGTCAGCAGTAGCCTACAGATCTATACTACCCTGTGTCAGCAGTAGCCTATAGGTCTATACTACCCTGTGTCAACAGTAGTTTATAGGTCTATACTACCCTGTGTCAGCAGTAGACTATAGGTCTATACTACCCTGTGTCAACAGTAGTCTATAGGTCTATACTACCCTGTGTCAGCAGTAGTCTATACTACCCTGTTTCAGCAGTAGTCTATAGGTCTATACTACCCTGTGTCAGCAGTAGTCTATACTACCCTGTTTCAGCAGTAGTCTATAGGTCTATACTACCCTGTTTCAGCAGTAGTCTATAGGTCTATACTACCCTGTGTCAGCAGTAGCCTATAGGTCTATATTACCCTGTGTCAGCAGTAGTCTATAGGTCTATACTACCCTGTGTCAGCAGTAGTCTATAGGTCTATACTAGCCTGTGTCAGCAGTAGCCTATAGGTCTATACTACCCTGTGTCAGCAGTAGCCTATAGGTCTATATTACCCTGTGTCAACAGTAGTCTATAGGTCTATACTACCCTGTGTCAGCAGTAGCCTATAGGTCTATACTACCCTGTGTCAGCAGTAGCCTATAGGTCTATATTACCCTGTGTCAACAGTAGTCTATACTACCCTGTGTCAACAGTAGTCTATAGGTCTATACTACCCTGTGTCAGCAGTAGACTATAGGTCTATATTACCCTGTGTCAGCAGTAGACTATACTACCCTGTGTCAACAGTAGCCTATAGGTCTATATTACCCTGTGTCAGCAGTAGTCTATAGGTCTATACTACCCTGTGTCAGCAGTAGTCTATAGGTCTATATTACCCTGTGTCAGCAGTAGTCTATAGGTCTATACTACCCTGTGTAAGCAGTAGTCTATAGGTCTATACTACCCTGTGTCAGCAGTAGTCTATAGGTCTATACTACCCTGTGTCAGCAGTAGACTATAGGTCTATACTACCCTGTGTCAGCAGTAGTCTATAGGTCTATATTACCCTGTGTCAACAGTAGTCTATAGGTCTATACTACCCTGTGTAAGCAGTAGCCTATAGGTCTATATTACCCTGTGTCAGCAGTAGTCTATAGGTCTATACTACCCTGTGTCAGCAGTAGTCTATACTACCCTGTGTCAGCAGTAGCCTATAGGTCTATATTACCCTGTGTCAGCAGTAGTCTATAGGTCTATACTACCCTGTGTCAGCAGTAGTCTATACTACCCTGTGTCAGCAGTAGCCTATAGGTCTATACTACCCTGTGTCAGCAGTAGTCTATAGGTCTATACTACCCTGTGTCAGCAGTAGTCTATAGGTCTATACTACCCTGTGTCAGCAGTAGTCTATAGGTCTATACTACCCTGTGTCAGCAGTAGTCTATAGGTCTATACTACCCTGTGTCAGCAGTAGTCTATAGGTCTATACTACCCTGTGTCAGCAGTAGTCTATAGGTCTATACTACCCTGTGTCAGCAGTAGCCTATAGGTCTATATTACCCTGTGTCAGCAGTAGCCTATAGGTCTATATTACCCTGTGTCAGCAGTAGCCTATAGGTCTATATTACCCTGTGTCAGCAGTAGCCTATAGGTCTATATTACCCTGTGTCAGCAGTAGCCTATTGGTCTATATTACCCTGTGTCAGCAGTAGTCTATACTACCCTGTGTCAGCAGTAGCCTACAGATCTATACTACCCTGTGTCAGCAGTAGCCTATAGGTCTATACTACCCTGTGTCAACAGTAGTTTATAGGTCTATACTACCCTGTGTCAGCAGTAGACTATAGGTCTATACTACCCTGTGTCAACAGTAGTCTATAGGTCTATACTACCCTGTGTCAGCAGTAGTCTATACTACCCTGTTTCAGCTGTAGTCTATAGGTCTATACTACCCTGTGTCAGCAGTAGTCTATACTACCCTGTTTCAGCAGTAGTCTATAGGTCTATACTACCCTGTTTCAGCAGTAGTCTATAGGTCTATACTACCCTGTGTCAGCAGTAGCCTATAGGTCTATATTACCCTGTGTCAGCAGTAGTCTATAGGTCTATACTACCCTGTGTCAGCAGTAGTCTATAGGTCTATACTAGCCTGTGTCAGCAGTAGCCTATAGGTCTATACTACCCTGTGTCAGCAGTAGCCTATAGGTCTATATTACCCTGTGTCAACAGTAGTCTATAGGTCTATACTACCCTGTGTCAGCAGTAGCCTATAGGTCTATACTACCCTGTGTCAGCAGTAGCCTATAGGTCTATATTACCCTGTGTCAACAGTAGTCTATACTACCCTGTGTCAACAGTAGTCTATAGGTCTATACTACCCTGTGTCAGCAGTAGACTATAGGTCTATATTACCCTGTGTCAGCAGTAGACTATACTACCCTGTGTCAACAGTAGCCTATAGGTCTATATTACCCTGTGTCAGCAGTAGTCTATAGGTCTATACTACCCTGTGTCAGCAGTAGTCTATAGGTCTATATTACCCTGTGTCAGCAGTAGTCTATAGGTCTATACTACCCTGTGTAAGCAGTAGTCTATAGGTCTATACTACCCTGTGTCAGCAGTAGTCTATAGGTCTATACTACCCTGTGTCAGCAGTAGACTATAGGTCTATACTACCCTGTGTCAGCAGTAGTCTATAGGTCTATATTACCCTGTGTCAGCAGTAGTCTATAGGTCTATACTACCCTGTGTCAACAGTAGTCTATAGGTCTATACTACCCTGTGTAAGCAGTAGCCTATAGGTCTATATTACCCTGTGTCAGCAGTAGTCTATAGGTCTATACTACCCTGTGTCAGCAGTAGTCTATACTACCCTGTGTCAGCAGTAGCCTATAGGTCTATATTACCCTGTGTCAGCAGTAGTCTACCCTGTGTCAGCAGTAGCCTATAGGTCTATACTACCCTGTGTCAGCAGTAGTCTATAGGTCTATACTACCCTGTGTCAGCAGTAGCCTATAGGTCTATATTACCCTGTGTCAGCAGTAGCCTATAGGTCTATATTACCCTGTGTCAGCAGTAGTCTATAGGTCTATATTACCTGTGTCTGTGTCAGTCTATATTACCCTGTGTCAGCAGTAGCCTATAGGTCTATATTACCCTGTGTCAGCAGTAGCCTATAGGTCTATATTACCCTGTGTCAGCAGTAGCCTATAGGTCTATATTACCCTGTGTCAGCAGTAGTCTATAGGTCTATATTACCCTGTGTCAGCAGTAGCCTAAGAGTGCTGAACTGGAATCAGAGACAACTGATTCAGCACTCCTACTTCAAGCCACCAAGTGAATGTTGGGTATTGGGTGCTAAATGTCTTGAACAGTGGTTGTAAAATTACCCAACATTCAAACTTGAGAAAAAGTAAAGATGTGTTAATAGAAAATGTCTCAAGTAAAAGTGAAAGTCATCCAGTCAAATACAATGTAAAGGTCTGAAGGTCCTTTTTTTTTGTTGCTAAAAGATACTGATAAAATTATTATTATTTGACCCTCCATATATTAAGTAAACCAGACAGCACAATTCTCTTGTTTTTTTATTTAAGAAATAGACATAATTTACAAACAAAGGTTGTGTTTAGTGAGATCAGAGGCAGTAGAGATGACCAGGGATGTTCTCTGTTTAGTGAGTCCTCCAGATCAGAGGCAGTAGAGAGGACCAGGGATGTTCTCTGTTTAGTGAGTCCTCCAGATCAGAGGCAGTAGAGAGGACCAGGGATGTTCTCTGTTTAGTGAGTCCTCCAGATCAGAGGCAGTAGGGATGACCAGGGATGTTCTCTGTTTAGTGAGTCCTCCAGATCAGAGGTAGTAGGGATGACCAGGGATGTTCTCTGTTTAGTGAGTCCTCCAGATCAGAGGCAGTAGGGATGACCAGGGATGTTCTCTGTTTAGTGAGTCCTCCAGATCAGAGACAGTAGGGATGACCAGGGATGTTCTCTGTTTAGTGAGTCCTCCAGATCAGAGGCAGTAGGGATGACCAGGGATGTTCTCTGTTTAGTGAGTCCTCCAGATCAGAGGCAGTAGGGATGACCAGGGATGTTCTCTGTTTAGTGAGTCCTCCAGATCAGAGGCAGTAGGGATGTTCTCTGTTTAGTGAGTCCTCCAGATCAGAGGCAGTAGGGTTGACCAGGGATGTTCTCTGTTTAGTGAGTCCTCCAGATCAGAGGCAGTAGGGATGACCAGGGATGTTCTCTGTTTAGTGAGTCCTCCAGATCAGAGGCAGTAGGGATGACCAGGGATGTTCTCTGTTTAGTGAGTCCTCCTGATCAGAGGCAGTAGGGATGACCAGGGATGTTCTCTGTTTAGTGAGTCCTCCAGATCAGAGGCAGTAGGGATGACCAGGGATGTTCTCTGTTTAGTGAGTCCTCCAGATCAGAGGCAGTAGGGATGACCAGGGATGTTCTCTGTTTAGTGAGTCCTCCAGATCAGAGGCAGTAGGGATGACCAGGGATGTTCTCTGTTTAGTGAGTCCTCCAGATCAGAGGCAGTAGGGATGACCAGGGATGTTCTCTGTTTAGTGAGTCCTCCAGATCAGAGGCAGTAGGGATGACCAGGGATGTTCTCTGTTTAGTGAGTCCTCCAGATCAGAGGCAGTAGGGATGTTCTCTGTTTAGTGAGTCCTCCAGATCAGAGGCAGTAGGGTTGACCAGGGATGTTCTCTGTTTAGTGAGTCCTCCAGATCAGAGGCAGTAGGGATGACCAGGGATGTTCTCTGTTTAGTGAGTCCTCCAGATCAGAGGCAGTAGGGATGACCAGGGATGTTCTCTGTTTAGTGAGTCCTCCTGATCAGAGGCAGTAGGGATGACCAGGGATGTTCTCTGTTTAGTGAGTCCTCCAGATCAGAGGCAGTAGGGATGACCAGGGATGTTCTCTGTTTAGTGAGTCCTCCAGATCAGAGGCAGTAGGGATGACCAGGGATGTTTTCTGTTTAGTGAGTCCTCCAGATCAGAGGCAGTAGTGATGACCAGGGATGTTCTCTGTTTAGTGAGTCCTCCAGATCAGAGGCAGTAGGGATGACCAGGGGAAGTTCTCTTGATAAGTGTGTGAATTGGAACATTTTCCTGTCCGGCTTAGTACCCCCTGTATATAGCCTCCACATTGACTCTGTACCGGTACCCCCTGTATATAGCCTCCACATTGACTCTGTACCGGTACCCCCTGTATATAGCCTCCACATTGACTCTGTACCGGTACCCCCTGTATATAGTCTCCACATTGACTCTGTACCGGTACCCCCTGTATATAGTCTCCACATTGACTCTGTACCGGTACCCCCTGTATATAGTCTCCACATTGACTCTGTACCGGTACCCCCTGTATATAGTCTCCACATTGACTCTGTACCGGTACCCCCTATATATAGCCTCCACATTGACTCTGTACCGGTACCCCCTATATATAGCCTCCACATTGACTCTGTACCGGTACCCCCTGTATATAGCCTCCACATTGACTCTGTACCGGTACCCCCTGTATATAGTCTCCACATTAACTCTGTACCGGTACCCCCTGTATATATCCTCCACATTGACTCTGTACCGGTACCCCCTGTATATAGTCTCCACATTAACTCTGTACCGGTACCCCCTGTATATAGTCTCCACATTGACTCTGTACCATAATACCCTGTATATAGTCTCCACATTGTACCATAATATCCTGAATATAGTCTCCACATTGACTCTGTACCATAATACCCTGTATATAGTCTCCACATTGACTCTGTACCATAATACCCTGTATATAGTCTCCACATTGACTCTGTACCAGTACCCCCTGTATATAGTCTCCACATTGACTCTGTACCATAATACCCTGTATATAGTCTCCACATTGACTCTGTACCATAATACCCTGTATATAGTCTCCACATTGACTCTGTACCATAATACCCTGTATATAGTCTCCACATTGACTCTGTACCATAATACCCTGTATATAGTCTCCACATTGACTCTGTACCATAATACCCTGTATATAGTCTCCACATTGACTCTGTACCAGTACCCCCTGTATATAGCCTCCACATTGACTCTGTACCAGTACCCCCTATATATAGTATCCACATTGACTCTGTACCAGTACCCCCTATATATAGTATCCACATTGACTCTGTACCAGTACCCCCTATATATAGTATCCACATTGACTCTGTACCAGTACCCCCTATATATAGCCTCCACATTGACTCTGTACCAGTACCCCCTGTATATAGTCTCCACATTGACTCTGTACCAGTACCCCCTATATATAGTCTCACTAATTTTATTTTACTGCTGCTCTTTAATTAGTTAATTTTATTTCTCATTTTTACTTAACACATTGTTCTCAACTAAATTGTTGGTTAAGGGCTTGTCAGTCAGCATTTCACTGTAACATGTCGTATTCAGCGCATGTGACAAACACAATTTGATTTGTTTCACATGAAAACATGTTGTGAACCTGGTGTGACATTATTGAAACTCTGCCGCCACCTCATGGACATCAAGAGGAACTACACTGTGTAGTGTGTATCACACAGTGGACCATAGTGGACCATACAGCCCATCTACAGTGTAACATAGTGGACCATACAGCCCATCTATAGTGGACCATACAGCCCATCTATAGTGTAACATAGTGGACCATACAGCCCATCTATAGTGTAACACAGTGAGGTTGGTCTCACTTCCTGATTGGTATTATATTATTAAAAGGTCCAGAAGCCTGGGGTTGGTCTCACTTCCTGATTGGTATTATATTATTAAAAGGTCCAGAAGCCTGGACACTTCCTGATTGGTATTAACAGATTATAAATAATGACTAGTTATTCACTCTAAAATGAGATGTTTTCATTTATATAATAAAATATGGTAATTTTCCCGTTCTCTCTGTTGTGTAGTGATGGTCATTCTGTCACGGCTGTTGAATGAACAGGACCAAGGTGAACATATTCTCTTTATTAGAAAAGACGCCGAACAAAACAATAAACACTACCAAACAAACCGCTCTGGATAAGAGCGTCTGCTAAATTACTTAAATGTAATGTAAATGTGACGCTAAAGGCTATGTGCCATAAACAAGTCAACTTCCCACAAAGAAAGGAGGGAAAAAGGGCTACCTAAGTATGGTTCCCAATCAGAGACAACGATCGACAGCTGTCCCAGATTGAGAGCCATACACGGACAAAACATAGAAATACAAAACATGGAAAAACAACAGACTTCCCACCCCAAATCACACCCTGACCAAACCAAAGAGACATTAAAAGGCACTAAGGTCAGGGCGTGACACATTCAGTCTTCTGTGAGCCGGATCATTTTTCTCGGTCCACCTAAAAAGAGACGTTCATTCGGCTCCCAAACGGCTGCTCGTTCAGTATGGCTTAGAAATGGAAAAAACAATGACAAAATAGTCCATACAAATTCTAAAACGTTGACTACCATTATGTCAGATGGTGAAATGTGAGTTGAAATACATTTTTACCAAATTATTAGATGGCCTGCAACAAAAAACATGGACTGAACAAATGAGACTGGACCAGAATGATGCGTCGTCCTCTCTATATAGTTCCTGCCCTGAGGAACATGGACTGGACCAGAATGATGCCGTCCTCTCTATATAGTTCCTGCCCTGAGGAACATGGACTGGACCAGAATGATGCATCGTCCTCTCTATATAGTTCCTGCCCTGAGGAACATGGACTGGACCAGAACGCCGTCCTCTCTATATAGTTCCTGCCCTGAGGAACATGGACTGGACCAGAACGCCGTCCTCTATATATAGTTCCTGCCCTGAGGAACATGGACTGGACCAGAACGCCGTCCTCTCTATATAGTTCCTGCCCTGAGGAACATGGACTGGACCAGAATGATGCATCGTCCTCTCTATATAGTTCCTGCCCTGAGGAACATGGACTGGACCAGAATGATGCGTCGTCCTCTCTATATAGTTCCTGCCCTGAGGGACATGGACTGGACCAGAATGATGCGTCGTCCTCTCTATATAATTCCTGCCCTGAGGAACATGGACTGGACCAGAACGCCGTCCTCTATATATAGTTCCTGCCCTGAGGAACATGGACTGGACCAGAATGATGCATCGTCCTCTCTATATAGTTCCTGCCCTGAGGAACATGGACTGGACCAGAATGATGCGTCGTCCTCTCTATATAGTTCCTGCCCTGAGGAACATGGACTGGACCAGAACGCCGTCCTCTCTATATAGTTCCTGCCCTGAGGAACATGGACTGGACCAGAACGCCGTCCTCTCTATATAGTTCCTGCCCTGAGGAACATGGACTGGACCAGAACACCGTCCTCTCTATATAGTTCCTGCCCTGAGGAACATGGACTGGACCAGAATGATGCATCGTCCTCTCTATATAGTTCCTGCCCTGAGGAACATGGACTGGACCAGAATGATGCGTCGTCCTCTCTATATAGTTCCTGCCCTGAGGAACATGGACTGGACCAGAACTGCCCTGAGGAACATGGACTGGACCAGAACGCCGTCCTCTCTATATAGTTCCTGCCCTGAGGAACATGGACTGGACCAGAACGCCGTCCTCTCTATATAGTTCCTGCCCTGAGGAATTACATCTTCAGAGAATGTTTTGATAATTTATCTGCAGATAATCCATGTCTGGAGCTCAACAAGCAACAGTTAACAGTTTACAAATCATGGAGCCAAATTAACATTTTTTCACATTTTTGTATTTTGACAGGAAGTTAATGCTGAGACAGGTCTCTTTTCCAGGTGAGCCCTGTATATCACCACAATACACTACACATTTTATTTATTTAACCAGGAAGGGCTCATTGAGATTAAAATTCCTGGCCAAGATAGGCAGCACCGAGTCATTACAAAAAAAACTAGACAAACAAGATGAAAAACTACAAGTAATCTAGTAAAAACCATTGAATTCACAAGAGTATAAAACAGCAAATTAAAAACATTGACAGGTCAGGGAATCAGCCTCAAAATCCTTCATCAGTGATTTAACAACACCAATCAGGACAAGTTCTTCCAGTTTATAAGTATTTTGTAAGGCGTTCCAAGCCGATGGTGCAGAGTACATAAAAGCCCTTTTACCAAATTCAGTTCGGACATTTGGAACAGTTAGCAGGATAAAGTCCTGCGAAAGAAGAGTACCCACTACATTTCTGAACAATAAAAATGCAGAAATAAAAAGGTAGTAATCCCAAAATAGCTTTGTAACTAAAAATATACCTGTGACTAAGCCTACGAGTGACTAGAGAAGGCCAGCCAACCCTGGTATACAAAGTGCAGAGGTACGTAAGGGTTTTGCAGTTTAAAATACATCTCAAAGTGCCATGGTAAAGAGTATTAATTGATCTCAAACACTGAGTGGAATCATTCATATATAAAATATCCCCATAGTCTAGTAAATACATAAATGTAGCTAAATACTAGCCTCCTTCTGGCTTCAAAAGAAAAACAGGCCTTATTCCTAAAATAAAATCCCAATTTCAAGTTGTTGAATATGCAATTTAAGAGAGGCCGTCATCAATTACAATTCCAAGATATTTATATGAGGTTACAACCTCAATCTCCTTGCCCTGACAGGTAGTAATAGGTGAAAGGTTCAGAGGTATATTTCTTGCTTTAGAAAACACCATTAGTTTAGCCAGTATTGAGGATAAGCTTCAATTGACACAAGGTATGTTGAACAGTATGAAAAGCAGTTTGCATGTTCTGGAAAGCTTTTGTAAGAGACGAGGCACAACAGTAAATAACAGTATCATCAGCATAAAAATGAAGTTGTGCATTGGACATTTTACATCATTTATATAAATAGTGAATAAGAGAGGACCAAGTACAGAGCCTTGGGGCACACCATTCAAGACAGACAATTTAATACAACATGAGCCCATCAAATTGAGTGCACTGAGTTCTATCAGGCAGATAGTTAGCAAACCATGCAACTGTATGCTCCGAAAGACCTACACGACAATCTCTGCCTTAGTATAGCATGATCAACTGTATCGAAAGCATTCGAGGGATCAATAAAAAGTGAGACACAGTGCTGTTTTTTGTCAAGGGCTTCAGTGATATCATTTAAAACCTTCATGGCTGCTGTAATTGTGCAATGCTTCTTCCTGAAGCCTGATTGGTACATTGATAAAATAGAGTTAGTAAATAAAAACTATTTTAGCTGTTCACCAGGGGTGACAGCTTTGAGATTGGCCTTAAAATACATGAAAAGTAAAACACGATCACAAAAAAAGACCACCTAACAACTGTCAAATGCCCCAGAGACGCCAATTCCTCCCATTTAAGTGCATTGTAGATCCTTCCAAACGCAAGGTGCAAGGAATCCAAAGGCTGATTTAGAAAAAAAAATAGCTTAAAACAGTGGGACTGTTCTGGAATTACGGTTGCTGAGTTCACATTCATTAATATCCCACAAGGCTTAGCGCCTCTGACTCAGCAACTCAAAGAAGTAACACTTGCATGTCCCGTGACCAGCAAGTCAACATATTTAGTATGATGTCTCAAAGGCCTCACATACATTACAGATCAAATTGTATTGGTCACACACGTGGATAGCAGATATTATTGCGAGTGTAGCGAAATGCTTGTGCTTCTAGATCCATAAAAACTGCTCTCCTTCAATTGCGTTATGAATTGTTGTGCTTTAACTGAGAAGAGCCTGATAAGACTGTCCCTTCTGCAACTCCCTACGTGTGACCTCTGTCGCGACCCCGGCAATACAGAAGTCTCTCACCAACTCAGCCAGGCATTGATTGCTTCTGTATGCAATAGCTGGTCCTTTCACTATATGATTGTGCATTGTCCCTGTCAAATAAATCAGCACCTATTACAGACTACATAAACTACACCAAAGATGCCTGATATAAAAAACTAATGCTTCTGACAGTGCCATATATGGAGTGGCAGGTAGACTAGTGGTATATATGGAGTGGCAGGTAGACTAGTGGTTAAGAGCGTGGGGCATCATTTCACATTTAAACCGATGACAGACTGGGATCACTGGCCTCATCTTCCTCATTCTTCGTCGTCTCCTTGTTCTTCATTACTGACGTCCACCTTTCCTGTTTAAACTGGATGAGAGACAGGATTAGAACAGAACTGTCTAATAGAACCTCACATGATCAGTCAACTAACAGTCACCTGTATTCATTCATTACAGCTACAGTGGTGGTTGTATTCATTCATTACAGCTACAGTGGTGGTTGTATTCATTCATTACAGCTACAGTGGTGGTTGTATTCATTCATTACAGCTACAGTGGTGGTTGTATTCATTCATTACAGCTACAGTGGTGGTTGTATTCATTACAGCTACAGTGGTGGTTGTATTCATTACAGCTACAGTGGTGGTTGTATTCATTCATTACAGCTACAGTGGTGGTTGTACTCATTCATTACAGCTACAGTGGTGGTTGTATTCATTCATTACAGCTACAGTGGTGGTTGTATTCATTCATTACAGCTACAGTGGTGGTTGTATTCATTCATTACAGCTACAGTGGTGGTTGTACTCATTCATTACAGCTACAGTGGTGGTTGTTCTCATTCATTCCAGCTACAGTGGTGGTTGTATTCATTACAGCTACAGGGGTGGTTGTATTCATTCATTACAGCTACAGTGGTGGTTGTATTCATTCATTACAGCTACAGTGGTGGTTGTATTCATTCATTACAGCTACAGTGGTGGTTGTATTCATTCATTACAGCTACAGTGGTGGTTGTACTCATTCATTACAGCTACAGTGGTGGTTGTATTCATTCATTACAGCTACAGGGGTGGTTGTATTCATTCATTACAGCTACAGTGGTGGTTGTATTCATTCATTACAGCTACAGTGGTGGTTGTACTCATTCATTACAGCTGCAGTGGTGGTTGTACTCATTCATTACAGCTACAGTGGTGGTTGTATTCATTACAGCTACAGTGGTGGTTGTATTCATTACAGCTACAGTGGTGGTTGTATTCATTCATTACAGCTACAGTGGTGGTTGTATTCATTCATTACAGCTACAGTGGTGGTTGTATTCATTCATTACAGCTACAGTGGTGGTTGTATTCATTCATTACAGCTACAGTGGTGGTTGTATTCATTCATTACAGCTACAGTGGTGGTTGTATTCATTCATTACAGCTACAGTGGTGGTTGTATTCATTCATTACAGCTACAGTGGTGGTTGTATTCATTCATTACAGCTACAGTGGTGGTTGTATTCATTCATTACAGCTACAGTGGTGGTTGTATTCATTCATTACAGCTACAGTGGTGGTTGTATTCATTCATTACAGCTACAGTGGTGGTTGTATTCATTACAGCTACAGTGGTGGTTGTATTCATTCATTACAGCTACAGGGGTGGTTGTATTCATTCATTACAGCTACAGGGGTGGTTGTATTCATTACAGCTACAGTGGTGGTTGTATTCATTCATTACAGCTACAGGGGTGGTTGTATTCATTCATTACAGCTACAGTGGTGGTTGTATTCATTCATTACAGCTACAGTGGTGGTTGTATTCATTCATTACAGCTACAGGGGTGGTTGTATTCATTCCAGCTACAGTGGTGGTTGTATTCATTCCAGCTACAGTGGTGGTTGTATTCATTCCAGCTACAGTGGTGGTTGTACTCATTCATTACAGCTACAGTGGTGGTTGTATTCATTCATTACAGCTACAGTGGTGGTTGTATTCATTCCAGCTACAGTGGTGGTTGTATTCATTCATTACAGCTACAGTGGTGGTTGTATTCATTCATTACAGCTACAGTGGTGGTTGTATTCATTCATTACAGCTACAGTGGTGGTTGTATTCATTCATTACAGCTACAGTGGTGGTTGTATTCATTCATTACAGCTACAGTGGTGGTTGTACTCATTCATTACAGCTACAGTGGTGGTTGTACTCATTCATTACAGTTACAGTGGTGGTTGTACTCATTCATTACAGCTACAGTGGTGGTTGTACTCATTCATTACAGCTACAGTGGTGGTTGTACTCATTCATTACAGCTACAGTGGTGGTTGTACTCATTCATTACAGTTACAGTGGTGGTTGTACTCATTCATTACAGTTACAGTGGTGGTTGTACTCATTCATTACAGCTACAGTGGTGGTTGTATTCATTCATTACAGCTACAGTGGTGGTTGTTCTCATTCATTACAGCTACAGTGGTGGTTGTATTCATTACAGCTACAGGGGTGGTTGTACTCATTCATTACAGCTACAGTGGTGGTTGTATTCATTCATTACAGCTACAGTGGTGGTTGTATTCATTACAGCTACAGGGGTGGTTGTATTCATTCATTACAGCTACAGTGGTGGTTGTACTCATTCATTACAGCTACAGTGGTGGTTGTATTCATTCATTACAGCTACAGTGGTGGTTGTACTCATTCATTACAGCTACAGTGGTGGTTGTATTCATTCATTACAGCTAGAGTGGTGGTTGTATTCATTACAGCTACAGTGGTGGTTGTATTCATTCATTACAGCTAGAGTGGTGGTTGTATTCATTACAGCTACAGTGGTGGTTGTATTCATTCATTACAGCTACAGTGGTGGTTGTATTCATTACAGCTACAGTGGTGGTTGTATTCATTACAGCTACAGTGGTGGTTGTATTCATTACAGCTACAGGGGTGGTTGTATTCATTACAGCTACAGTGGTGGTTGTATTCATTACAGCTACAGTGGTGGTTGTACTCATTACAGCTACAGTGGTGGTTGTATTCATTACAGCTACAGTGGTGGTTGTATTCATTCATTACAGCTACAGTGGTGGTTGTATTCATTCATTACAGCTACAGTGGTGGTTGTATTCATTACAGCTACAGTGGTGGTTGTACTCATTACAGCTACAGTGGTGGTTGTACTCATTACAGCTACAGTGGTGGTTGTATTCATTACAGCTACAGTGGTGGTTGTACTCATTACAGCTACAGGGGTGGTTGTATTAATTCATTACAGCTACAGTGGTGGTTGTATTCATTACAGCTACAGTGGTGGTTGTATTCATTACAGCTACAGTGGTGGTTGTATTCATTCATTACAGCTACAGTGGTGGTTGTATTCATTACAGCTACAGTGGTGGTTGTACTCATTACAGCTACAGTGGTGGTTGTATTCATTACAGCTACAGTGGTGGTTGTATTCATTACAGCTACAGTGGTGGTTGTATTCATTACAGCTACAGTGGTGGTTGTATTCATTACAGCTACAGTGGTGGTTGTATTCATTACAGCTACAGTGGTGGTTGTATTCATTACAGCTACAGTGGTGGTTGTATTCATTCATTACAGCTACAGGGGTGGTTGTATTCATTACAGCTACAGTGGTGGTTGTATTCATTACAGCTACAGTGGTGGTTGTATTCATTCATTACAGCTACAGTGGTGGTTGTATTCATTCATTACAGCTACAGTGGTGGTTGTACTCATTCATTACAGCTACAGTGGTGGTTGTATTCATTACAGCTACAGTGGTGGTTGTTCTCATTCATTACAGCTACAGTGGTGGTTGTACTCATTCATTACAGCTACAGTGGTGGTTGTATTCATTCATTACAGCTACAGTGGTGGTTGTATTCATTACAGCTACAGGGGTGGTTGTATTCATTCATTACAGCTACAGTGGTGGTTGTACTCATTCATTACAGCTACAGTGGTGGTTGTATTCATTCATTACAGCTACAGTGGTGGTTGTACTCATTCATTACAGCTACAGTGGTGGTTGTATTCATTACAGCTACAGGGGTGGTTGTATTCATTACAGCTACAGTGGTGGTTGTACTCATTACAGCTACAGGGGTGGTTGTATTAATTCATTACAGCTACAGTGGTGGTTGTATTCATTACAGCTACAGTGGTGGTTGTACTCATTACAGCTACAGTGGTGGTTGTATTCATTACAGCTACAGTGGTGGTTGTACTCATTACAGCTACAGTGGTGGTTGTACTCATTACAGCTACAGTGGTGGTTGTATTCATTACAGCTACAGTGGTGGTTGTATTCATTCATTACAGCTACAGTGGTGGTTGTATTCATTCATTACAGCTACAGTGGTGGTTGTATTCATTCATTACAGCTACAGTGGTGGTTGTATTCATTCATTACAGCTACAGTGGTGGTTGTATTCATTCATTACAGCTACAGTGGTGGTTGTATTCATTACAGCTACAGTGGTGGTTGTATTCATTCATTACAGCTACAGAGGTGGTTGTACTCATTCATTACAGCTACAGTGGTGGTTGTATTCATTCATTACAGCTACAGTGGTGGTTGTTCTCATTCATTACAGCTACAGTGGTGGTTGTATTCATTCATTACAGCTACAGTGGTGGTTGTATTCATTACAGCTACAGTGGTGGTTGTATTCATTACAGCTACAGTGGTGGTTGTATTCATTCATTACAGCTACAGTGGTGGTTGTTCTCATTCATTACAGCTACAGTGGTGGTTGTTCTCATTCATTACAGCTACAGGGGTGGTTGTTCTCATTCATTACAGCTACAGTAGAGGTTGTACTCATTCATTACAGCTACAGTGGTGGTTGTACTCATTCATTACAGCTACAGTGGTGGTTGTATTCATTACAGCTACAGTGGTGGTTGTTCTCATTCATTACAGCTACAGTGGTGGTTGTATTCATTCATTACAGCTACAGTGGTGGTTGTTCTCATTCATTACAGCTACAGTGGTGGTTGTTCTCATTCATTACAGCTACAGTGGTGGTTGTTCTCATTCATTACAGCTACAGTGGTGGTTGTTCTCATTCATTACAGCTACAGTGGTGGTTGTAGCGTGAGTGGAAGTAGGGAGATTTAAATTATATCTGATATATATTTTATAAGATCTTATCTTATAAAAGTGTTGAACTAAGAGTTGACGTTGCTGAATAACAACATATGAATTTACTCATAAAAGCAGCAGCTCTTTGCTGTGTTCGTTGAGTCTCTCGTCGTCATGGTTTTGAAATCTCACAGTATTTGATGCGTGTTAGAGCCTTTGTTTAACAGCCTATGGTATGAAGAAACCATGCAGACATTCATCTGAGTTCTGATTGGCCAGCGGTAGGCCTATAGGGGCACTTGATTTGCTCTCTGGGCCTGCCAGTTAGGCAGAATTCTACCTTACAGTTGAAGTCTGAAATTTGAAGTTTACATGCATACCTTTCAACTTTTATTTTTTTAAATCACATCATTGTGTGTGTACTATTGTTTGTGCAGATGAACATGGTACCTTCAGGTGTTAAAGTAGTAGCTCCACCACATAACACTATCACACCAGGAAGTAACTACACCCCATAACACTACCACACCAGGAAGTAACACTACCACACCAGGAAGTAACTCCACCCCATATCACTACCACACCAGGAAGTAACTCCACCCCATAACACTACCACACCAGGAAGTAACACTACCACACCAGGAAGTAACCCCACCCATAACACTACCACACCAGGAAGTAGCTCCACCACATAACACTACCACACCAGGAAGTAACACTACCACACCAGGAAGTAACTTCACCCCATAACACTACCACACCAGGAAGTAACCCCACCCATAACACTACCACACCAGGAAGTAACCCCACCCATAACACTACCACACCAGGAAGTAGCTCCACCCCATAACACTACCACACCAGGAAGTAACACTACCACACCAGGAAGTAACTCCACCCAGGAAGTGTGACTTACCTTTCTGAAGGTCAATATCCCATTTCTTATCAACAGGTAGAGACATCCAGCTACAGCTACAGCTTCAACAAGAACTGCTCCAAGAACTGCTCCAAGAACTGTCAGCCAGCAGGAATGACAAGTCTTAGGAAACATCTGATCTGAAAAACAGGAAGTAGAATTATTACAATACCTAATGTTTATTACACATGAAAGGACTTTTAAACAGGACATTTTTTACAGATCGTGTCTTCATTCAAATATCCAAAACTCTCACCTGGAACATGAACCTGTCTCTCCTTCATGTGTTTGATCTCCAACTGTTGAACACGACAGGTGAAGGTGTTGTTGTCAGAGTTCGGGACGGTGACATGGCTTGTCACAGTGTAGCAGCCTTCACGGTCTCTGGACGTCTCTGTAGGTCCAGCAGCAGGGAGGACACGTCCCTGAGCGTCACACCACTCCATGACAGGCTCTGGGTAGCAGCCTTCAGCCTCACACCGCAGTACCACCTCATCGCCTTCTATTCCCCCAATGATGATAACTGGTCTGGACACAGCACCTATACAGATATACCGCGGCTTTCAGCCAATCAGCATTCAGGGCTCAAGCCACCTAGTTTATAATGTTTGTGACAGACTGTATACCACAGCTTTCAGCCAATCACTATTCAGGGCTCAAACCACCTAGTTTTAACATGTTTGTGATATCAGACCGTATACCACAGGTATGACAAAACAGTACTTTTGAACTGTTCTGTTACCTTGGTAACCTGTTTACAATAGCAATAAGGCAACTCGGGGTTAGTAGTATATGGCCAATCTACAGTATGTAACTAATACTCATCATGCAATGGACTTGACATTGAACTCACCCTTGATTTCATGAGATCTGTCTCTTAAGGGGGTTTGGGTGGTCAGCAGGTGTGTTGACTCACCAACAAGCAGTTGAATGATGGTTTTCTGGTGGTTCAGCAGTGGAATGTAACAGGTGTAGTTTCCAGCATCAGAGAGTTTCACTCTGGTCAACTTTAAACTAGTGTTGCCGTTCTCTAGTTCTTCTTTAAACAGTGATGTCCTTCCCCTGAAGACTGGATTCTGGAGCACAAGATCGTCCTTCTCATCTCTGTAAAGATGGACCTCTTTTGGTTTTAGGTCCGGTCTCTGCCACTCTACTGACTGATTCACAGCACTGACGGAGTGTCTCAGGGTGCAAGGCAGGATGACGTCATCACCAACTAAGGCCACAATGGGTTGAACTGTCCGTGAGAAAAACAGATTACAGATTCATATACTTTGAGACAAAGCAAGACATATGCCTACTGAATGTTGAGCAGGTTGACAGTGACTCCCACAACAGCTAAGGTCATGTGAAATATGAACATTGACTAACATCAGTCCTACAAATGTGAACTTTACTCTCATACACAATTCAATAAAGCGTCTCACTAAATAGTAGGGATCCGTTAGAACAATCGGTTTATTGATGAGTTGATCGGAGGTGTTTGAATCAATCACAGATATGAAAAAGGCTGTGTTTCCACAGACAGCTGATCTCTCTTTAGTGAGAGCTTTCACATGACGCTAGGCGACCTCAGGAGACACTTTTAAAAGGTCCAATCTGAAGATCAAATCATTTCTGGGTAACTTAAGTTAAGTTAAAGAGATCACGTTTTTTTTGTGATAGAATAGAAGTGGCATCTCCAACACTAAAATGGCATAATAATCATGTTCACAATTCCACAGCATTATTCCAACCTCAGTGTGTAAATATAAAACACAGGTGAGGAAATCAGATGTTTGACTGCACTGGGCCTTTAATAGTTCTCCTAACAAAGCCTATTCCGTGTTTCGGTTAAAAGCTTTAGGAAGGGACTGAAACCACAGTTAATAGCAATACCTGACCGTGACAGCAAGATGTTACACCTGCAAATCAGTGTACACGACAAAATAAACTTTGATTTGGCCCCGGTTTACAAGAAGCATCTTTAGGCTACGTTTAATCGTTAGAACCGTAGGATCCTATCCGATGCTTTCGGGAAACCGGGCCCTATCCCATTCTACAGAAGCTGTATATAATCCACATTATTCCTAGCAAGCTAATTTACTTACCAACTGTATCACTAGATGTTGATGATATTCCGATGATGTACATTGCCATTGTACACAACCAGAAGGGCAAAGAAGTCTTCATATTGGCTGACTGGCCTAGTTAAATAAAGGTTCAAAATAACAAATATATTCTGAATTTTCGGAATTCTGATCCGTCGCTCGATGGTTCTCCTTTGGTTTTTGTTTCTCGGCAGTTGTTGTCCAATGTTATTGTTGTGTATTGATATTCTAGTATCATACTCTATACCTTCTACTGCACCTGTATCCACTCCTTGTTTAACTACGTTGAAACGCATTAACCAACGCGTTAATTTATACTCCCATCTCATGTCATGTCCTGTCCTTATATTAGTTGTATAAGTAATCCAGTGTGCTATACAAACACAACTTTCGCTTTAGAAAAACGTAAGTCGAGTAATGCACGCTAGCTTTTGACCCGCCTGAGTGCCTGCAATAGGCTGAGCAAGTTTAAACCACGCCCAGTCTCTACTGTGATAGGCCAACAGACGGGTTGGAACTGTCTATCACAGTATAAAGAATACCGTTTTACGATGTTCTGGTGCTGCTCAGGCAGTTTAGGGTGTTGATTAAGGACCTAGTAATTGAGGAATTTAACCGTTTTTCTGTTGTGTTTTGTATTGATTCATGTTTTATCTTACATTGTAATTGGTGTTGTATTGTTGTGATAGCTAGCAAACGTACTTACCGCCTGTGTGACTTGATGTTGATGATATAATAATGATGTACATTAAAAGTGAACACAACACGCAGACCGAATAAGTCTTCATATTGTCCCGTTAAAGACAGAAGTTATGTAGAACTATAGGAATATGTCAATCTGTGCGACAGGATACATTGACATTACCGATGAGTTATCAGCAGCAAAAATACTCTCCCGAGTATCCCCCTTTTTGCTGAATAAAGTTGCATTGCGTCAAACTCGGTACTGACTGGGAAGCGGTGTTCCGCCGCGTGCTTATAGTGTACAGGAAGTGAGCCAATATTTGTACTGCTGTCTCACACACGCACACTCACCACCAACCTGTCAAATCAAAAATCAAATTGTATTGGTCATATACACATGGTTAGCCTGTCAGGGTGGGTTTAATTTGTGGAACGTTCCTATAGGAATCTGTTCCAAAAACGTTGTAAATAACAAGGTTGTAATGCGGCGCAATAAGATACCGGGCAGGGAGTGGCCTATGAAATGCAAGTGTTTTACTCACCACGTTTATTCCGGAACATGTCTGTCTTCATTCTGGTAGCCTCCACCGTCTCTCGTTCGTTGTTTTAGTTCATTTTCCGGTGTGTCGGCATTCGGCAGGTGAACTCTATTGCGCGTCTATTAGGCTCTCTCTATAGTTAACATGTAATTTAACTAATGACTACTCGCTCCAATATTTGATTTGCTAGGTGGCTTGTACACAACTGTTACCGATGACACGGTATATCCCAGCCTCCTCGTAATCCAGAAGCATACATTGTATTTAGCCAAATTCTCTCTGTCTTAATCCTGTTGCCCAAATATAGCAGGTAACTTGTGTCGATGTTGTTGAGTTCATCTTGCCTAGTTAAATAAATATTAAATAAATGAGAAATGTTAAAATATATGCTTTGCCTATTTCATGTAACATCAAGATGCTCGACTCACTATAGTTGATTTAGAATAGCGTGGTGTAGTTCCTCTTGATGTCCACTAGGCGTCAGCACAGTTTCAATAATGTCACACCAGGTTCACAACATGTTTTCATGTGTAACAAATACAATTGTATTTGTCACATGCGCCGAATACTACATGTGTAGATCTTACAGTGAAATGCTGAATAAAACAGGTGTAGTAGACCTTACAGTGAAATGCTGAATACAACAGGTGTAGTAGACCTCACAGTGAAATGCTGAATACAACAGGTGTAGTAGACCTCACAGTGAAATGCTGAATACAACAGGTGTAGTAGACCTTACAGTGAAATGCTGAATACAACAGGTGTAGTAGACCTCACAGTGAAATGCTGAATACAACAGGTGTAGTAGACCTTACAGTGAAATGCTGAATACAACAGGTGTAGTAGACCTCACAGTGAAATGCTGACTTACAAACCCTGAACCAACAATTGATTTTGAAGAAAAATATGTGCTAAACATCCTGATTCAGCTCAGCAGTCTCACCAACCCTCTCTAACCCTCCCCAAGACCAAATATAAAAAATGATGCTATTTAAAAAAGTGTGAAGCCCATCAACTCTTCATTTACCAGATTACAGTTTGAATCGGACAGCAGCCAATCAAATTGTGCCAGCGGAGGAAAAGTTGTGCGTGGCAGTGCAGAGGAACGTCGAGGAGAGAGTTCAGATGGGGCCCTTGGAAACAGAGGAACGTCGAGGAGAGAGTTCAGATGGGGCCCTTGGAAACAGAGGAACGTCGAGGAGAGAGTTCAGATGGGGCCCTTGGAAACAGAGGAACGTCGAGGAGAGAGTTCAGATGGGGCCCTTGGAAACAGAGGAACGTCGAGGAGAGAGTTCAGATGGGGCCCTTGGAAACAGAGGAACGTCGAGGAGAGAGTTCAGATGGGGCCCTTGGAAACAGAGGAACGGAACGTTGAGGAGAGAGTTCAGATGGGGCCCTTAGAAACAGAGGAACGTCGAGGAGAGAGTTCAGATGGGGCCCTTGGAAACAGAGGAACGTCGGGGGTGAGTTCAGATGGGGCCCTTGGAAACAGAGGAACGTCGAGGAGAGAGTTCAGATGGGGCCCTTGGAAAGATGATACCCAACATTATCATTTTTGGATATAAAGACTAAACTGTATCAACAAATAACGGATTGCAACTTGCAAAACATGCAGGAAGAGAATTACAGACGGAGGCAACAACTTCCAACTTTGTTCTACATTTGAAGCTGCACAAGGAACGGTAAGTCCTGGTTAATATAGTAGCCGACAGCTATGTATTTTATTACTTTACTGGTGTATTATGTAGGCTAACGTAACGTTAAATCAATGAGCCTCCACACAGTCAGTCAGTGTGGGAACGTGATCATTGCATCAAGATTGAGCTACAATATATTTATTTTAATTATTTGCATAAATGTAATATACTAACTATTACACTTGTTAAATAAATGAAATGGTTTTACATTTGGTGAAGAGCACATTATGACTTGTTGTTTGACCACCACGGTGGGAACCACACATGCGGAGATCATCCGTTCATCTTCTCTGCGTCTCACAAAGACTCGGTGGTTGGAACCAAAAATCTCCAATTTGGACTCATCAGATCAAAGGACAGATTTCCACCGGTCTAATGTCCATTGCTCGTGTTTCTTGACCCAAGTTCGCCTCTTCTTCTTGTTGGTGTCCTTTATAATGTTGTTTCTTTGCAGCAATTTGACCATAAAGGCCTTATTCATGCAGTCTCCTCTGAACAGTTGATGATGAGATGTGTCTGTTACTTGAACTCTGTGATGCATTTATTTGGGCTGCAATTTCTGAGGCTGGTAACTCTAATAAACTTATCCTCTGCAGCAGAGGTAACCATGGGTCTTCCTTTCCTGTGGTGGTCCTCATGAGAGCCAGTTTCATCGTAGAAGAAACTTTCAAAGTTCTTGAAATGTTCTACATTGACTGACCTTCATGTCTTAAAGTAATGATGGACTGTTGTTTCTCTTTGCTTATTTGAGATGTTCTTGCCATAATATGGACTTGGTCTTTTACCAAATAGAGATATCTTCTGTATACCACCACTACCTTGTCACATCACATCTGATTGGCTCAAACACATTAAGAAGGAAAGAAATTCCACAAATTAATTTAACAAGGAACACCAGTTAATTGAAATGCATTCCAGGTGACTACCTCATGAAACTGGTTGAGAGAATGCTAAGTGTGCAAAGCTGTCATCAAGACAAAGGGTGGCTACTTTGAAGAATCTCAAATATAAAATATGTTTTGATTTGTTTAACACTTTTTGGGTTATTACATGATTCCATGTGTGCTAATTCAAACAGATGGCGATGTCATTTACAAAATAGCCTCCAACACTCTACTCAACAAATTGGATGCAGTCTATCACAGTGCCATCCGTTTTGTCATCAAAGCCCCACTGCCCACCACTGCGACCTGTACACTATCGTTGGCTGGCCCTCACTTCACCCACTGGCTCCAGGTCATCTATAAGTCTTTGCTAGGTAAAGCCCTGTCTTATCTCAGCTCGCTGGTCACCATAGCAGCACCCATTCGTAGCATGCGCTCCAGCTCTTCCCCTACTGTATTTATTTATCCCACCAGCCATGGTCCAGCATACCAGCTAGCTACCATGTCTCTAAGCATACCTGGAGCTGGTCAAGAAGCTACCATGTCTCTAAACATACCTGGAGCTGATTCAGAAGCTACCATGTCTCTAAATATACCTGGTCAAGAAGCTACCATGTCTCTAAACATACCTGGAGCTGGTCAAGAAGCTACCATGTCTCTAAACATACCTGGACCTGGTCAAGAAGGATTTTCATACAGTGTTGTAGAATCATTTCACCAGCAGGTGTCAGCCTTGTTCCAGTTTTCAAACCTCCACTCCATGTGGAGACTAAAAACAGATTGTGAGAATTTTCATTCCATTTTCAGCCACACTTGAACCAGGAAATGTTTCTCTTTGTCCAAGTCCACAAACAATAAATACTATTAATTCTCATCAAAATGTCACTAGTTGAGTTGCTGTAAAAATAAATACAAAATGTCTCCCTTCATTCAGTGGAAGGCAACTAAAGACACACCTGACGTTATGTATAGAGAGACAGACTGACCTGACGTTATGTATAGAGAGACAGACTGACCTGACGTTATGTATAGAGAGACAGACTGACCTGACGTTATGTATAGAGAGACAGACTGACCTGACGTTATGTATAGAGAGACAGACTGACCTGACGTTATGTATAGAGAGACAGACTGCCCTGACACTGAGGTATGAGAGACATACTGACCTGACACTATGTATAGAGAGACAGACTGACCTGACGCTGAGGTTAGAGAGACAGACTGACCTGACACTGAGGTATGAGAGACAGACTGACCTGACGTTATGTATAGAGAGACAGACTGACCTGACCCTGAGGTATAGAGAGACAGACTGACCTGACACTGAGGTTAGAGAGACAGACTGACCTGACGTTATGTATAGAGAGACAGACTGACCTGACGTTATGTATAGAGAGACAGACTGACCTGACGTTATGTATAGAGAGACAGACTGACCTGACGTTATGTATAGAGAGACAGACTGACCTGACGCTGAGGTTAGAGAGACAGACTGACCTGACGCTGAGGTTAGAGAGACAGACTGACCTGACACTGAGGTAAGAGAGACAGACTGACCTGACGTTATGTATAGAGAGACAGACTGACCTGACGCTGAGGTAAGAGAGACAGACTGACCTGACACTGAGGTAAGAGAGACAGACTGACCTGACGCTGAGGTTAGAGAGACAGACTGCCCTGACGCTGAGGTTAGAGAGACAGACTGACCTGACACTGAGGTAAGAGAGACAGACTGACCTGACACTGAGGTAAGAGAGACAGACTGCCCTGACGCTGAGGTTAGAGAGACAGACTGACCTGACGTTATGTATAGAGAGACAGACTGACCTGACACTGAGGTAAGAGAGACAGACTGACCTGACGTTATGTATAGAGAGACGGACTGACCTGACGTTATGTATAGAGAGACAGACTGATCTGACGCTGAGGTTAGAGAGACAGACTGACCTGACGTTATGTATAGAGAGACAGACTGACCTGACGTTATGTATAGAGAGACAGACTGACCTGACGTTATGTATAGAGAGACAGACTGACCTGACACTATGTATAGAGAGACAGACTGACCTGACACTGAGGTTAGAGAGACAGACTGACCTGACACTGAGGTTAGAGAGACAGACTGACCTGACACTGAGGTTAGAGAGACAGACTGACCTGACACTATGTATAGAGAGACAGACTGACCTGACGTTATGTATAGAGAGACAGACTGAGACTAAGGAGAACTCTAGGTGTTACAGCATCAGAGACTAAGGAGAACTCTCTAGGTGTTACAGCATCAGAGACTAAGGAGAACTCTCTAGGTGTTACAGCATCAGAGACTATGGAGAACTCTAGGTGTTACAGCATCAGAGACTATGGAGAACTCTAGGTGTTACAGCATCAGAGACTAAGGAGAACTCTCTAGGTGTTACAGCATCAGAGACTATGGAGAACTCTAGGTGTTACAGCATCAGAGACTATGGAGAACTCTCTAGGTGTTACAGCATCAGAGACTATGGAGAACTCTCTAGGTGTAACAGCATCAGAGACTATGGAGAACTCTCTAGGTGTAACAGCATCAGAGACTATGGAGAACTCTCTAGGTGTAACAGCATCAGAGACTATGGAGAACTCTCTAGGTGTTACAGCATCAGAGACTATGGAGAACTCTCTAGGTGTAACAGCATCAGAGACTATGGAGAACTCTCTAGGTGTAACAGCATCAGAGACTATGGAGAACTCTCTAGGTGTAACAGCATCAGAGACTATGGAGAACTCTCTAGGTGTAACAGCATCAGAGACTATGGAGAACTCTCTAGGTGTAACAGCATCAGAGACTATGGAGAACTCTCTAGGTGTTACAGCATCAGAGACTATGGAGAACTCTCTAGGTGTTACAGCATCAGAGACTATGGAGAACTCTCTAGGTATAACAGCATCAGAGACTATGGAGAACTCTCTAGGTGTTACAGCATCAGAGACTATGGAGAACTCTCTAGGTGTAACAGCATCAGAGACTATGGAGAACTCTCTAGGTGTAACAGCATCAGAGACTATGGAGAACTCTCTAGGTGTTACAGCATCAGAGACTATGGAGAACTCTCTAGGTATAACAGCATCAGAGACTATGGAGAACTCTCTAGGTGTTACAGCATCAGAGACTATGGAGAACTCTCTAGGTGTAACAGCATCAGAGACTATGGAGAACTCTCTAGGTGTTACAGCATCAGAGACTATGGAGAACTCTCTAGGTGTTACAGCATCAGAGACTATGGAGAACTCTCTAGGTGTTACAGCATCAGAGACTAAAGAAGATAATTTCGTAGGAATCGTATCAATATTATAGTTACAAAGTAACATAAAATTGAAGTCACAAAAACTGGAGAAGATATAATGAGGGATGAGATTCCAAATTGAAGTTGGATTCTTACATTTTGTTTTGTTGCCCAATTTATCTTAAAACTATTATTTAAAAAAAATTGAGCCTACCATATTCATATGAGTTCATAACGACAGATTTCCTAATATAATGTGTACGATTTTGTCACGACTGTCTTCGGGATGAAGAGAGCAGGACCAAGATGAAGCGTGATGGTAATCCATATCTAATGGGAATACTTTAAACACCGAACAAAAACAACACACCGACAAAAGGAATGAAGACGAAACAGTCCCGTAACGTGAACACTAAACACAGGAACAATCACCCACTAAATACCCACAGAATATGGCTGCCTAAATATGGTTCCCAATCAGAGACAACGATAGACAGCTGCCTCTAATTGAGAACCAATCTAGGCAACCATAGACATACAAAACACCTAGACTAGTCACAAACACATAAACATACAAAAGCCCTAGACAACCCTAAAACCACATACATCACCCATGTCACACCCTGACCTAACCAAAATCACAAGGAAAACAAAGAATACTAAGGTCAGAGTGTGATAGTACCCCCCCCCAAAGGTGCGGACTCCCGGCCGCACACCTAACACTATATGGGAGGGTCTGGGTGGGCATAAAATCGAGGTGGCGGTTCAGACTCGGGACGTGGACCCCGCTCCACTTCACCCTTACTTAATGTCTCTGGAGGGGGAACCCTCACCGCCGAACACGGACTAGAGGACACCACTGGACTGATGGTCGAGTCTGTAGTGAGTGACGCCTCTGGACTGGAGGGAGACTCTGGCGGATCCGGACTGGAGGGAGACTCTGGCGGATCCGGACTGGAGGGAGACTCTGGCGGATCCGGACTGGTGGGAGACTCAGGCGGATCTGGACTAGAGGGAGACTCTGGCGGATCCGGACTGGAGGGAGACTCTGGAGGATCCGGACTGGAGGGAGACTCTGGCGGATCCGGACTGGAGGGAGACTCTGGTGGATCCGGACTGGTGGGAGACTCAGGCGGATCTGGACTAGAGGGAGACTCTGGCGGATCCGGACTGGAGGAAGACTCTGGCGGATCCGGACTGGAGGGAGACTCTGGAGGATCCGGACTGGTGGGAGACTCTGGCGGATCCGGACTAGAGGGAGACTCTGGCGGATCCGGACTGGAGGGAGACTCTGGCGGATCCGGACTGGGGGGAGACTCTGGCGGATCCGGACTGGAGGGAGACTCTGGCGGATCCGGATTGGAGGGAGACTCTGGAGGATCCGGGCAGACTGGCGGCTCTGGCGGCTCCTGACAGACGGGAGGATCTGGCGGCTCGGGACAGACTGGCGGCTCGGGACAGACGGGAGACTGGCGGCTCGGGACAGATATTTTCTTAAATATTTTCCAACCTCATATTTAAAAAGCTCCAAATTATTACTGTATGAATTGTCATTGAAAGACTTATTCCAAAAGTGTGTAATTACATTTCTTATCTCCATCTTGACCAACTCATGTTTTAATATAGAGCTATTAAGCTTCCAGTAGGATGCTCTGCCAAGGCCATTATCCGAGATAAACAGTGCAATGTCAGTATAAACAGCTCTATGATCAGTAAGGGCCATTATGAGAGATAAACAGTGTAATGTCAGTATAAACAGCTCTATGGTCAGTAAGGGCCATTATGAGAGATAAACAGTGTAATGTCAGTATAAACAGCTCTATGGTCAGTAAGGGCCATTATGAGAGATAAACAGTGTAATGTCAGTATAAATAGCTATAGGACCAGTAAGGGGAGTGACCAGGATGTTAACAGAAATAGTCTGTTTATCAAAACATTTCAACACCAACCACAGATCTTTGGTGGTTGTCTGCAGTGGGTCTTATTACTCCAAGTGAAAGACTCGTCATTAGGAAACTTTAGTCTCCAAATATCTAGAATATCAAACCTTTCCATCAACTGCCTCAAACTTGCATTCATAGAAGTGGACTGTTCCGGAGGCCAAACTAATATTCATAGAAGTGGACTGTTCCGGAGGCCAAACTAATATTCATAGAAGTGGACTGTTCCGGAGGCCAAACTAATATTCATAGAAGTGGACTGTTCCGGAGGCCAAACTAATATTCATAGAAGTGGACTGTTCCGGAGGCCAAACTAATATTCATAGAAGTGGACTGTTCCGGAGGCCAAACTAATATTCATAGAAGTGGACTGTTCCGGAGGCCAAACTAATATTCATAGAAGTGGACTGTTCCGGAGGCCAAACTAATATTCATAGAAGTGGACTGTTCCGGAGGCCAAACTAATATTCATAGAAGTGGACTGTTCCGGAGGCCAAACTAATATTCATAGAAGTGGACTGTTCCGGAGGCCAAACTAATATTCATAGAAGTGGACTGTTCCGGAGGCCAAACTAATATTCATAGAAGTGGACTGTTCCGGAGGCCAAACTAATATTCATAGAAGTGGACTGTTCCGGAGGCCAAACTAATATTCATAGAAGTGGACTGTTCCGGAGGCCAAACTAATATTCATAGAAGTGGACTGTTCCGGAGGCCAAACTAATATTCATAGAAGTGGACTGTTCCGGAGGCCAAACTAATATTCATAGAAGTGGACTGTTCCGGAGGCCAAACTAATATTCATAGAAGTGGACTGTTCCGGAGGCCAAACTAATATTCATAGAAGTGGACTGTTCCGGAGGCCATCTATCAATTAAAGTATTCGGAGAAATATTAAAATCCCCGACCTACTATAAGTAAAGATTCTAGTAACTGATCGTTTTCAAGTTTGAAATAGTACCCATAAATGTTGGTAATAATAATGTTGTTACAGTTGATAACAAGAGAGAAAAAAAAGTGATCAAAAGGGTCCTAGTCTGAGTGCAAAATAATTCCATTGAAGTGAATCTTTAAGAGTGATAACTACAGCAGAGCGTTCAGAAACATGCGGATCCTCCGTGCGGGTAAACTAACTGACCGCGAGTCATAACGCTGGTATTCACAACCACACTGATTTGTCTGGAACCAACACGGAGCAGGATTCACGGTTTCACGAGTCAAAACCTTTCCCTCCCC
>NC_060193.1:4468085-4478085 GCF_021184085.1 Oncorhynchus gorbuscha
AACCAGTAGTTAACCAGTAGCATAGTAAACCAGTAGTTAACCAGTAGCATAGTAAACCAGTAGTTAGCCAGTAGTTAACCAGTAGCACAGTAGTTAACCAGTAGCACAGTAAACCAGTAGTTAACCAGTATCATAGTAAACCAGTAGTTAACCAGTAGCATAGTAAACCAGTAGTTAACCAGTAGCATGGTAAACCAGTAGTTAACCAGTTGCATAGTAAACCAGTAGCATATTAAACCAGTAGTTAACCAGTAGCATAGTAAACCAGTAGTTAACCAGTAGCATAGTAAACCAGTAGTTAACCAGTAGCATATTAAACCAGTAGTTAACCAGTAGCATAGTAAACCAGTAGTTAACCAGTAGCATAGTAAACCAGTAGTTAACCAGTAGCATAGTAAACCAGTAGTTAACCAGTAGCATAGTAAACCAGTAGTTAACCAGTAGCATAGTAAACGAGTAGTTAACCAGTAGTTAACCAGTAGCATAGTAAACCAGTAGTTAACCAGTAGTTAACCAGTAGTTAACCAGTAGTTAACCAGTAGTTAACCAGTAGCAGAGTAAACCAGTACTTAACCAGTTGCGTAGTAAACCAGTACTTAACCAGTTGCATATTAAACCAGTAGTTAACCAGTAGCATAGTAAACCAGTAGTTAACCAGTGGTTAACCAGTAGTTAACCAGTAGCATAGTAAACCAGTTTCCGGGTTAAGCGAGCAGTGTGTCAAGAAGCAGTGTGGCTTGGGACGGTTGTGTGGTAGACCAGTACGACAGCATGTCCCAGTTCCCGCCAATATCCAGCAACTTCACACAGCCATGGAAGAAGAGTTGGGACAACATTCCACAGTCCACAATCAAACAGCCTGATCAACTCTATGTGAAGGAGATGTGTAGCGGTGTATGAGGTACATGGTGGTCACACCAGATACTGACTGGTGTTCTGATCCACACCAGATACTGACTGGTGTTCTGATCCACACCAGATACTGACTGGTGTTCTGATCCACACCCCTACTTTTTATTTTTCAAGGTATCTGTGATCAACAGATGTTTATCAGTATTCCCAGTCATGTGAAATCCACAGATTAGGGAACAATTTAATTCATTGAATGATTTTCATTATATGAACTGTAACTCAGTAAAATATTAGAAATGGTTTTATATTTATGTTCAGTATTACTCACACTACAAAAGTGAAATGTCTCCTCTCCTCTCCTCTCCTCTCCTCTCCTCTCCCCTCTCTCTCCTCTCTCCCGTCTTTCTCCTCTCTCTCCTCTCCCCCCTCTCTCTCCTCTCTCCCCCTCTCTCTCCTCTCCCCTCTCTCTCCTCTCTCCCCCTCTCTCCTCTCCCCCTCTCTCTCCTCCCCCCTCTCTCTCCTCTCTCCCCTCTCTCCTCTCTCTCCTCTCCCCCTCTCTCTCCTCTCTCCCCCTCTCCCCCCTCTCTCTCCTCTCCCCTCTCTGAAGCTGCCAACATCCTCCTCTCTGAGCAGGGGGAGGTGAAGCTAGCAGACTTTGGAGTGGCTGGACAGCTGACTGACACCCAGATGAAGAGGGAGACATTTGTAGGCACACCGTTCTGGATGGCACCTGAAGTCATACAACAGTCTTCTTATGATCACAAGGTAGAGAGAGACATTTGTAGGCACCGTTCATGGTGTCTTAGGTTGCTTTCGTGTCGGGAAGGGTGGTTGACCGTCTAGGAGGGTGGGGTGGTTGACTGTCTAGGAGGGTGGGGTGGTTGACTGTCTAGGAGGGTGGGGTGGTTGACTGTCTAGGAGGGTGGGGTGGTTGACTGTCTAGGAGGGTGGGGTGGTTGACTGTCTAGGAGGGTGGGGTGGTTGACTGTCTAGGAGGGTGGGGTGGTTGACTGTCTAGGAGGGTGGGGTGGTTGACTGTCTAGGAGGGTGGGGTGGTTGACTGTCTAGGAGGGTGGGGTGGTTGGTGGTTGACTGTCTAGGAGGGTGGGGTGGTTGACTGTCTAGGAGGGTGGGGTGGTTGACTGTCTAGGAGGGTGGGGTGGTTGACTGTCTAGGGTGTGGTGGTTGGAGGGTGGGGTGGTTGACTGTCTAGGAGGGTGGGGTGGTTGACTGTCTAGGAGGGTGGGGTGGTTGACTGTCTAGGAGGGTGGGGTGGTTGACTGTCTAGGAGGGTGGGGTGGTTGACTGTCTAGGAGGGTGGGGTGGTTGACTGTCTAGGAGGGTGGGGTGGTTGACTGTCTAGGAGGGTGGGGTGGTTGACTGTCTAGGAGGGTGGGGTGGTTGACTGTCTAGGAGGGTGGGGTGGTTGACTGTCTAGGAGGGTGGGGTGGTTGACTGTCTAGGAGGGAGGGTGGTTGACTGTCTAGGAGGGAGGGTGGTTGACTGTCTAGGAGGGAGGGTGGTTGACTGTCTAGGAGGGTGGTGTGGTTGACTGTCTAGGAGGGAGGGTGGTTGACTGTCTAGGAGGGTGGTGTGGTTGACTGTCTAGGAGGGTGGGGTGGTTGACTGTCTAGGAGGGTGGGGTGGTTGACTGTCTAGGAGGGTGGTGTGGTTGACTATCTAGGAGGGTGGTGTGGTTGACTTTATAGGAGGGTGGTGTGGTTGACTGTCTAGGAGGGTGGGGTGGTTGACTGTCTAGGAGGGTGGGGTGGTTGACTGTCTAGGAGGGTGGGGTGGTTGACTGTCTAGGAGGGTGGGGTGGTTGACTGTCTAGGAGGGTGGTGTGGTTGACTATCTAGGAGGGTGGTGTGGTTGACTTTATAGGAGGGTGGGGTGGTTGACTGTCTAGGAGGGTGGTGTGGTTGACTGTCTAGGAGGGTGGGGTGGTTGACTGTCTAGGAGGGTGGGGTGGTTGACTGTCTAGGAGGGTGGGGTGGTTGACTGTCTAGGAGGGAGGGTGGGGTGGTTGACTGTCTAGGAGGGTGGGGTGGTTGACTGTCTAGGAGGGTGGGGTGGTTGACTGTCTAGGAGGGTGGGGTGGTTGACCGTCTAGGAGGGTGGTGTGGTTGACTGTCTAGGAGGGTGGGGTGGTTGACTGTCTAGGAGGGTGGTGTGGTTGACTGTCTAGGAGGGTGGTGTGGTTGACTGTCTAGGAGGGTGGTGTGGTTGACTGTCTAGGAGGGTGGGGTGGTTGACTGTCTAGGAGGGTGGTGTGGTTGACTGTCTAGGAGGGTGGTGTGGTTGACTGTCTAGGAGGGTCTATATAATGGAGTGTCTTATAATGGAGTGTCTACATAATGGAATGTCTATATAATTGAGTGCCTATATAATGGAGTGTCTGTAATGGAGTGTCTATATAATGGAGTATCTATGTAATGGAGTGTCTATATAATGCAGTGTGTATATAATGGAGTGTCTATATAATGGAGTGTCTATTTAATGGAGTGTCTATGATGGAGTGTTTATATAATGGAGTGTCTATATAATGGAGTGTTTATATAATGGAGTATCTATATAATGGAGTGTCTATATAATGGAGTGTCCATATAATGGATTGTCTATATAATGGAGTGTCTATATAATGGAGTGTCTATAATGGAGTGTCTATATAATGGAGTGTCTATAATGGAGTGTCTATATAATGGAGTGTCTATAGAATGGAGTGTCCATATAATGGAGTGTCTATAATGGAGTGTCGATATAATGGAGTGTTGATATAATGGAGTGTCTATATAATGGAGTATCTGTAATGGAGTGTCTAAATGATGGAGTGTCTATATGATGGAGTATCTGTAATGGAGTGTCTATAATGGAGTGTCTATATAATGGAGTGTCTATAATGGAGTGTCTATATAATGGAGTGTCTATATAATGGAGTGTCTATAACGGAGTGTCTATATAATGGAGTGTCTATATAATGGAGTGTCTATATAATGGAGTGTCTGGATAATGGAGTGTCTGTATAATGGAGTGTCTGTATAACGGAGTGTCTGTAATGGAGTGTCTATATAATGGAGTGTCTATATAATGGAGTGTCTATAATGCAGTGTCTATATAATGGAGTGTCTATATAATGGAGTATCTGTAATGGAGTGTCTATATGATGGAGTATCTGTAATGGAGTATCTGTAATGGAGTGTCTATATAATGGAGTGTCTATATAATGGAGTGTCCATATAATGGAGTGTAGATATAATGGAGTGTTGATATAATTGTCATGCAGGTGAATGAGGACCCAAAAGCGACTTGGCGAAAACAGAGTATTTAATCCAGAATAAACTTTACAAAACAAAAAGCATAATACTACACGTAAAGACGAGAACAGACTGGAGACTTGATCGAGAACTGCAGGTTGCCTCGGGAAGGCACTTGAACCTAGCAGACTCAGACACCTGCTCACCACGCAGCATCTGAGGGAAACACGACACGACAGGGCAAAAACATAGACACAGCACGGTGAATTATAAATGAGGATCCGACAGGGCAGGTACGGGAAACAAGGAGAGAAATAGGGACTCTAATCAGGGAAAAGGATCGGGAACAGGTGTGGGAAGACTAAATGATGATTAGGGGAATAGGAACAGCTGGGAGCAGGAACGGAACGATAGAGAGAAGAGAGAGCGAGAGAGTGAGAGAGGGAGGGGGAGAGAGAGGGATAGAAAGAGGGAAAGAACCTAATAAGCCCAGCAGAGGGAAACGAATAGAATGGGAAGCACAGGGACAAGACATGATAATAAATGACAAAACATGACAGTACCCCCCCACTCACCGAGCGCCTCCTGGCGCACTCGAGGAGGAATCCTGGCGGCAACGGAGGAAATCATCAATGAGTGAACGGTCCAGCACGTCCCGAGACGGAACCCAACTCCTCTCCTCAGGACCGTAACCCTCCCAATCCACTAAGTATTGGTGACCCCGTCCCCGAGAACGCATGTCCATGATCTTATGTACCTTGTAAATAGGTGCGCTCTCGACAAGGACGGGAGGGGGAGGGAAGACGAACGGGGGTGCGAAGAAAGGGCTTAACACAGGAGACATGGAAGACAGGATGGACGCGACGAAGATGTCGCGGAAGAAGCAGTCGCACAGCGACAGGATTGACGACCTGGGAGACACGGAACGGACCAATGAACCGCGGAGTCAACTTACGAGAAGCTGTCGTAAGAGGAAGGTTGCGAGTGGAAAGCCACACTCTCTGGCCGCAACAATACCTAGGACTCTTAATCCTGCGTTTATTGGCGGCTCTCACAGTCTGTGCCCTGTAGCGGCAAAGTGCAGACCTCACCCTCCTCCAGGTGCGCTCACAACGTTGGACAAACGCTTGAGCGGAGGGAACGCTGGACTCGGCAAGCTGGGAAGAGAATAGAGGAGGCTGGTAACCCAGACTACTCTGAAACGGAGATAACCCGGTAGCAGACGAAGGAAGCGAGTTGTGAGCGTATTCTGCCCAGGGGAGCTGTTCTGCCCAAGACGCAGGGTTTCTGAAAGAAAGGCTGCGTAGTATGCGACCAATCGTCTGATTGGCCCTCTCTGCTTGACCGTTAGACTGGGGATGAAACCCGGAAGAGAGACTGACGGACGCACCAATCAAACGACAGAACTCCCTCCAAAACTGTGACGTGAATAGCGGGCCTCTGTCTGAAACGGCGTCTAACGGGAGGCCATGAATTCTGAACACATTCTCGATAATGATTTGTGCCGTCTCCTTAGCGGAAGGAAGTTTAGCGAGGGGAATGAAATGTGCCGCCTTAGAGAACCTATCGACAACCGTAAGAATCACAGTCTTCCCCGCAGACAAAGGCAGACCGGTAATGAAGTCTAGGGCGATGTGAGACCATGGTCGAGAAGGAATGGGGAGCGGTCTGAGACGACCGGCAGGAGGAGAGTTACCCGACTTAGTCTGCGCGCAGTCCGAACAAGCAGCCACGAAACGGCGCGTGTCACGCTCCTGAGTCGGCCACCAAAATCGCTGGCGAATAGACGCAAGAGTGCCTCGAACACCGGGATGACCAGCTAACTTGGCAGAGTGAGCCCACTGAAGAACAGCCAGACGAGTGGAAACAGGAACGAAAAGGAGGTTACTAGGACAAGCGCGCGGCGACGCAGTGTGCATGAGTGCTTGCTTAACCTGTCTTTCAATTCCCCAGACTGTCAACCCGACAACACGCCCATAAGGAAGAATCCCCTCGGGATCAGTAGAAGCCACAGAAGAACTAAACAGACGGGATAAGGCATCAGGCTTGGTGTTCTTGCTACCCGGACGGTAAGAAATCACAAACTCGAAACGAGCGAAAAACAACGCCCAACGAGCTTGACGGGCATTAAGTCGTTTGGCAGAACGGATGTACTCAAGGTTCTTATGGTCTGTCCAAACGACAAAAGGAACGGTCGCCCCCTCCAACCACTGTCGCCATTCGCCTAGGGCTAAGCGGATGGCGAGCAGTTCACGGTTACCCACATCATAGTTGCGCTCAGATGGCGACAGGCGATGAGAAAAATAAGCGCAAGGATGAACCTTATCGTCAGACTGGAAGCGCTGGGATAGAATGGCTCCCACGCCTACCTCTGAAGCGTCAACCTCGACAATGAATTGTCTAGTGACGTCAGGAGTAACGAGGATAGGAGCGGACGTAAAACGTTCTTTTAGAAGATCAAAAGCTCCCTGGGCGGAACCGGACCACTTAAAACACGTCTTGACAGAAGTAAGAGCTGTGAGAGGGGCAGCAACTTGACCGAAATTACGAATGAAACGCCGATAGAAATTAGCGAAACCTAAAAAGCGCTGCAACTCGACACGTGACCTTGGAACGGGCCAATCACTGACAGCTTGGACCTTAGCGGAATCCATCTGAATGCCTTCAGCGGAAATAACGGAACCGAGAAAAGTAACGGAGGAGACATGAAAAGAGCACTTCTCAGCCTTTACGTAGAGACAATTCTCTAAAAGGCGCTGTAGAACACGTCGAACGTGCTGAACATGAATCTCGAGTGACGGTGAAAAAATCAGGATATCGTCAAGATAGACAAAAACAAAGATGTTCAGCATGTCTCTCAGAACATCATTAACTAATGCCTGAAAAACAGCTGGCGCATTGGCGAGACCAAACGGCAGAACCCGGTACTCAAAATGCCCTAACGGAGTGTTAAACGCCGTTTTCCACTCGTCCCCCTCTCTGATGCGCACGAGATGGTAAGCGTTACGAAGGTCCAACTTAGTAAAGCACCTGGCTCCCTGCAGAATCTCGAAGGCTGATGACATAAGGGGAAGCGGATAACGATTCTTAACCGTATAACGATTCTTAACCGTTATGTCATTCAGCCCTCGATAATCCACGCAGGGGCGCAGAGTACCGTCCTTCTTCTTAACAAAAAAGAACCCCGCCCCGGCCGGAGAGGAAGAAGGCACTATGGTACCGGCGCCAAGAGACACAGATAAATAATCCTCGAGAGCCTTACGTTCGGGAGCCGACAGAGAGTATAGTCTACCCTGAGGAGGAGTGGTCCCCGGAAGGAGATCAATACTACAATCATACGACCGGTGAGGAGGAAGGGAGTTGGCTCGGGACCGACTGAAGACCGTGCGCAGATCATGATATTCCTCCGGCACTCCTGTCAAATCGCCAGGTTCCTCCTGAGAAGTGGGGACAGAAGAAATGGGAGGGATGGCAGACATTAAGCACTTCACATGACAAGATACGTTCCAGGATAGGATAGAATTACAAGACCAATTAATAGAAGGATTATGACATACTAGCCAGGGATGACCCAAAACAACAGGTGTGAAAGGTGAACGAAAAATCAAAAAAGAAATAGTCTCACTGTGGTTACCAGATACTGTGAGAGTTAAAGGTAGTGTCTCAAATCTGATACTGGGAAGATGACTACCATCTAAGGCAAACATGGGCGTAGGCTTGTCTAACTGTCTGAAAGGAATGTTATGTTTCCGAACCCATGCTTCGTCCATGAAACAACCCTCAGCCCCAGAGTCAATCAAGGCACTGCATGTAGCACCCGAACCGGTCCAGCGTAGATGGACCGACATAGTAGTACAAGATCTAGATGAAGAGACCTGAGTAGTAGCGCTCACCAGTAGCCCTCCGCTTACTGATGGGCTCTGGCCTCTTACTGGACATGAATTAACAAAATGTCCATCAAATCCGCAATAGAGGCACAGGCGGTTGGTGATCCTCCGTTCCCTCTCCTTAGTCGAGATGCGAATCCCTCCCAGCTGCATGGGCTCAGTCTCAGAGCCAGAGGAGGGAGATGGTTGCGATGCGGAGCAGGGAAACACCGTTGATGCGAGCTCTCTTCCACGAGCCTGGTGACGAAGATCTACCCGTCGTTCTATGCGGATGGCGAGAGCAATCAAAGAGTCCACACTGGAAGGAACCTCCCGAGAGAGAATCTCATCTTTGACCACTGTGTGGAGTCCCTCCAGAAAACGAGCGAGCAGCGCCGGCTCGTTCCAGTCACTAGAGGCAGCAAGAGTACGAAACTCTATAGAGTAATCCGTTATGGATCGATCACCTTGGCATAGGGAAGCCAGGACCCTAGAAGCCTCCCCACCAAAAACTGAACGGTCAAAAACCCGAATCATCTCCTCTTTAAAGTTCTGGTAATTGTTAGAACAATCAGCCCTTGCCTCCCAGATAGCTGTGCCCCACTCTCGGGCCCGGCCAGTAAGGAGTGAAATGACGTAAGCAACCCGAGCTCTCTCTCTAGAGTATGTGTTGGGTTGGAGAGAGAACACAATCTCACACTGGGTGAGAAAGGAGCGGCACTCAGTGGGCTGCCCGGAGTAGCAAGGTGGGTTATTAACCCTAGGTTCTGGAGACTCGGCAGGCCAGGAAGTAACAGGTGGCACGAGACGAAGACTCTGGAACTGTCCAGAGAGGTCGGAAACCTGAGCGGCCAGGCTCTCCACGGCATGGCGAGCAGCAGACAATTCCTGCTCGTGTCTGCCGAGCATGGCTCCTTGGATCTCGACGGCAGTGTTACGAGCGTCTGTAGTCGCTGGGTCCATTCCTCGGTCGGATCCTTCTGTCATGCAGGTGAATGAGGACCCAAAAGCGACTTGGCGAAAACAGAGTATTTAATCCAGAATAAACTTTACAAAACAAAAAGCATAATACTACACGTAAAGACGAGAACAGACTGGAGACTTGATCGAGAACTGCAGGTTGCCTCGGGAAGGCACTTGAACCTAGCAGACTCAGACACCTGCTCACCACGCAGCATCTGAGGGAAACACGACACGACAGGGCAAAAACATAGACACAGCACGGTGATTTATAAATGAGGATCCGACAGGGCAGGTACGGGAAACAAGGAGAGAAATAGGGACTCTAATCAGGGAAAAGGATCGGGAACAGGTGTGGGAAGACTAAATGATGATTAGGGGAATAGGAACAGCTGGGAGCAGGAACGGAACGATAGAGAGAAGAGAGAGCGAGAGAGTGAGAGAGGGAGGGGGAGAGAGAGGGATAGAAAGAGGGAAAGAACCTAATAAGCCCAGCAGAGGGAAACGAATAGAATGGGAAGCACAGGGACAAGACATGATAATAAATGACAAAACATGACAATAATGGAGTGTCTATATAATGGAGTATCTGTAATGGAGTGTCTAAATGATGGAGTATCTGTAATGTATTGTCTATAATGGAGTGTCTATAATGGAGTGTCTATATAATGGAGTGTCTATAACGGAGTGTCTATATAATGGAGTGTCTATAATGGAGTGTCTATAATGGAGTGTCTATATAATGGAGTGTCTATAATGGAGTGTCTATAACGGAGTGTCTATATAATGGAGTGTCTATAATGGAGTGTCTGGATAATGGAGTGTCTATATGATGGAGTGTCTATAATGCAGTGTCTATAATGCAGTGTCTATATAATTGAGTGTCTATAATGGAGTGTCTATATAATGGAGTGTCTATAATGGATTGTCTATAATGGAGTGTCTATATAATGGAGTATCTGTAATGGAGTGTCTATAAAATGGAGTGTCTATAAAATGGAGTGTCTATAAAATGGAGTATCTATATAATTGAGTGTATAACGTAGTGTCTATAAAATGGAGTGTCTA
>NC_060193.1:4488085-4523085 GCF_021184085.1 Oncorhynchus gorbuscha
TCTACTGTCTACCTCGAGACATAGAGCTGAATACCTTGGGACTCAGTAGATAAGGCTTTACTGTCTACCTCGAGACATAGAGCTGAATACCTTGGGACTCAGTAGATAAGGCTTTACTCTGCTGTCTACCTCGAGACATAGAGCTGAATACCTTGGGACTCAGTAGATAAGGCTTTACTCTACTGCCTACCTCGAGACATAGAGCTGAATACCTTGGGACTCAGTGGATAAGGCTTTACTCTACTGTCTACCTCGAGACATAGAGCTGAATACCTTGGGACTCAGTGGATAAGGCTTTACTCTACTGTCTACCTCGAGACATAGAGCTGAATACCTTGGGACTCAGTGGATAAGGCTTTACTCTACTGTCTACCTCGAGACATAGAGCTGAATACCTTGGGACTCAGTAGATAAGGCTTTACTCTACTGTCTACCTCGAGACATAGAGCTGAATACCTTGGGACTCAGTGGATAAGGCTTTACTCTACTGTCTACCTCGAGACATAGAGCTGAATACCTTGGGACTCAGTAGATAAGGCTTTACTCTACTGCCTACCTCGAGACATAGAGCTGAATACCTTGGGACTCAGTGGATAAGGCTTTACTCTACTGTCTACCTCGAGACATAGAGCTGAATACCTTGGGACTCAGTAGATAAGGCTTTACTCTACTGCCTACCTCGAGACATAGAGCTGAATACCTTGGGACTCAGTGGATAAGGCTTTACTCTACTGTCTACCTCGAGACAGAGAGATGTTCTTTCCCCAACTAGCTCGTCTGTTTCCTTGTTCATTCACAGAGCTTATTCCTCATTAACGCTCAGCTGGTTACAGATCACTATCTGCCCTTGGTCCTAACCCCCTCAATGTTTTCACGTCTGTAGGGTCTGGATAGGTATAAACAGTATAGTGGTGGGGTCTGGATAGGTATAAACAGTATAGTGGTGGGGTCTGGATAGGTATAAACAGTATAGTGGTGGGGTCTGGATAGGTATAAACAGTATAGTGGTGGGGTCTGGATAGGTATAAACAGTATAGTGGTGGGGTCTGGATAGGTATAAACAGTATAGTGGTGGGGTCTGGATAGGTATAAACAGTATAGTGGTGGGGTCTGGATAGGTATAAACAGTATAGTGGTGGGGTCTGGATAGGTATAAACAGTATAGTGGTGGGGTCTGGATAGGTATAAACAGTATAGTAGTGGATCTGTAGGGTCTGGATAGGTATAAACAGTATAGTGGTGGGGTCTGGATAGGTATAAACAGTATAGTAGTGTATCTGTAGGGTCTGGATAGGTATAAACAGTATAGTGGTGTATCTGTAGGGTCTGGATAGGTATAAACAGTATAGTAGTGTATCTGTAGGGTCTGGATAGGTATAAACAGTATAGTAGTGGGGTCTGGATAGGTATAAACAGTATAGTAGTGGATCTGTAGGGTCTGGATAGGTATAAACAGTATAGTAGTGGATCTGTAGGGTCTGGATAGGTATAAACAGTATAGTAGTGGATCTGTAGGGTCTGGATAGGTATAAACAGTATAGTAGTGGATCTGTAGGGTCTGGATAGGTATAAACAGTATAGTAGTGGATCTGTAGGGTCTGGATAGGTATAAACAGTATAGTAGTGGATCTGTAGGGTCTGGATAGGTATAAACAGTATAGTGGTGTATCTGTAGGGTCTGGATAGGTATAAACAGTATAGTGGTGTATCTGTAGGGTCTGGATAGGTATAAACAGTATAGTAGTGGATCTGTAGGGTCTGGATAGGTATAAACAGTATAGTGGTGTATCAGTAGGGTCTGGATAGGTATAAACAGTATAGTAGTGGATCTGTAGGGTCTGGATAGGTATAAACAGTATAGTAGTGGATCTGTAGGGTCTGGATAGGTATAAACAGTATAGTGGTGGGGTCTGGATAGGTATAAACAGTATAGTGGTGGATCTGTAGGGTCTGGATAGGTATAAGCAGTATAGTAGTGTATCTGTAGGGTCTGGATAGGTATAAACAGTATAGTAGTGTATCTGTAGGGTCTGGATAGGTATAAACAGTATAGTGGTGGGGTCTGGATAGGTATAAACAGTATAGTAGTGTATCTGTAGGGTCTGGATAGGTATAAACAGTATAGTGGTGGGGTCTGGATAGGTATAAACAGTATAGTAGTGGATCTGTAGGGTCTGGATAGGTATAAGCAGTATAGTAGTGTATCTGTAGGGTCTGGATAGGTATAAACAGTATAGTAGTGTATCTGTAGGGTCTGGATAGGTATAAACAGTATAGTGGTGGGGTCTGGATAGGTATAAACAGTATAGTAGTGTATCTGTAGGGTCTGGATAGGTATAAACAGTATAGTGGTGGGGTCTGGATAGGTATAAACAGTATAGTAGTGGATCTGTAGGGTCTGGATAGGTATAAACAGTATAGTGGTGGACCTGTATTGATTCCACCATACAGATTGTACAACATTAAAAGAGTTTAGGGCCAAGGAGACGGGTAAGGATAGATCCTAATCAAATCCATAGCAACACAGAGGGCAACACTGGGCAGCACAACACTGTTTAATGATCAGAACTGTGTTCAGGAGGGTTCTGGCTGCCATTCATCCCCAGTGTTCTATTCTACAATTCAGTTAGAATGTCATCCCACCGACATTCCAGTTCCGGAGCCATTCATCCCCAGTGTTCTATTCTAGAATTCAGTTAGAATGTCATCCCACCGACATTCCAGTTCCGGAGCCATTCATCCCCAGTGTTCTATTCTAGAATTCAGTTAGAATGTCATCCCACCGACATTTCAGTTCCGGAGCCATTCATCCCCAGTGTTCTATTCTAGAATTCAGTTAGAATGTCATCCCACCGACATTCCATTTCCGTAGCCATTCATCCCCAGTGTTCTATTCTAGAATTCAGTTAGAATGTCATCCCACCGACATTCCAGTTCCGTAGCCATTCATCCCCAGTGTTCTATTCTAGAATTCAGTTAGAATGTCATCCCACCGACATTCCATTTCCGTAGCCATTCATCCCCAGTGTTCTATTTTAGAATTCAGTTAGAATGTCATCCCACCGACATTCCAGTTCCGTAGCCATTCATCCCCAGTGTTCTATTCTAGAATTCAGTTAGAATGTCATCCCACCGACATTCCAGTTCCGGAGCCATTCATCCCCAGTGTTCTATTCTAGAATTCAGTTAGAATGTCATCCCACCGACATTCCAGTTCCGGAGCCATTCATCCCCAGTGTTCTATTCTAGAATTCAGTTAGAATGTCATCCCACCGACATTCCAGTTCCGGAGCCATTCATCCCCAGTGTTCTATTCTAGAATTCAGTTAGAATGTCATCCCACCGACATTCCAGTTCCGGAGCCATTCATCCCCAGTGTTCTATTCTAGAATTCAGTTAGAATGTCATCCCACCGACATTCCAGTTCCGGAGCCATTCATCCCCAGTGTTCTATTCTAGAATTCAGTTAGAATGTCATCCCACCGACATTCCAGTTCCGGAGCCATTCATCCCCAGTGTTCTATTCTAGAATTCAGTTAGAATGTCATCCCACCGACATTCCAGTTCCGGAGCCATTCATCCCCAGTGTTCTATTCTAGAATTCAGTTAGAATGTCATCCCACCGACATTCCAGTTCCGGAGCCATTCATCCCCAGTGTTCTATTCTAGAATTCAGTTAGAATGTCATCCCACCGACATTCCAGTTCCGGAGCCATTCATCCCCAGTGTTCTATTCTAGAATTCAGTTAGAATGTCATCCCACCGACATTCCAGTTCCGAGCCATTCATCCCCAGTGTTCTATTCTAGAATTCAGTTAGAATGTCATCCCACCGACATTCCAGTTCCGGAGCCATTCATCCCCAGTGTTCTATTCTAGAATTCAGTTAGAATGTCATCCCACCGACATTCCATTTCCGGAGCCATTCATCCCCAGTGTTCTATTCTAGAATTCAGTTAGAATGTCATCCCACCGACATTCCAGTTCCGAGCCATTCATCCCCAGTGTTCTATTCTAGAATTCAGTTAGAATGTCATCCCACCGACATTCCAGTTCTGGAGCCATTCATCCCCAGTGTTCTATTCTAGAATTCAGTTAGAATGTCATCCCACCGACATTCCAGTTCCGGAGCCATTCATCCCCAGTGTTCTATTCTAGAATTCAGTTAGAATGTCATCCCACCGACATTCCAGTTCCGGAGCCATTCATCCCCAGTGTTCTATTCTAGAATTCAGTTAGAATGTCATCCCACCGACATTCCAGTTCCGGAGCCATTCATCCCCAGTGTTCTATTCTAGAATTCAGTTAGAATGTCATCCCACCGACATTCCAGTTCCGGAGCCATTCATCCCCAGTGTTCTATTCTAGAATTCAGTTAGAATGTCATCCCACCGACATTCCAGTTCCGGAGCCATTCATCCCCAGTGTTCTATTCTAGAATTCAGTTAGAATGTCATCCCACCGACATTCCAGTTCCGGAGCCATTCATCCCCAGCGTTCTATTCTAGAATTCAGTTAGAATGTCATCCCACCGACATTCCAGTTCCGGAGCCATCTAGAACCCTTTTTCACATTTCCTTCTCCCATTGTAAAATAAATAACTCAGGACTGTGCTGTTTAAATCTGTACCTGTATATTGGGGTTTGAAACATGTTCTTGGTTTTATATGGTAGTTCATACATGTCTGGGAAAGTTTAAAAATGTGATCCATTTTTAGATTTCAATAGATGTTGAAATAGTAATGTTGTAAATATAGTTTGATCAACATTGTGTGTGTGTGTAAATTGGTACCAGTATAGAGTGTGTTGGTACCAGTATAGAGTGTGTTGATACCAGTATAGAGTGTGTTGGTACCAGTATAGAGTGTGTTGATTTGTTTAACAGTCTTTTGTACAAGTTTGAAAGTTAATTTGTGTGCGATTTTTTAATTTTTTAAATTTGAATTATTTTTAGGTTTTCTTTTTGGGGGAATAAATGTTAAATTTTGGCCTTCATTTAATTTAACCTTTTGGCCTCTGTGTTTCGGCTATGTGCTGGTTTGATTGTCAACGCCTCTGAATCTATGTAGTAAGTGTTTAGTAAAATGGGATTTTATATCCAGGACCCGTTTTTCAAAGAGTGTCTCAGTAGAAGTTAGAAGTTCTGATCTAGGATCAGGTCCATATCAGGGTTGGGCTCAATTCCATTCAGTAAAATATTTGGAAATAGTTGCATGTTTACAATTCCTTTTTTGTTCAGTATAAAATGCTTTATGATGTACAGATCATGTTTGTTTCCGTATCTCAAGTAAAGACACATTGCTCATCACACGACACACTTTATTGACAGATGAACTCAGACATGTACATTGCTCATCATACACATGACACACTTTATTGACAGATGAACTCAGACATGTACCGAAAGCCTTCAATAGAAACGGGATGCTTTCTGTAAAGTTGTACGAAACTGACACGTCTGTTAACTGAACGTTCACTGCAACACTGTAAACATTTTTTTTTTTTGGGGGGTGAGTGTCTCTAGGGGAGGGGGGTATCTCTAGGGGGGTATCTCTAGGGGGGTATCTCTAGGGGGGGGAGTATCTCTAGGGGGGGGTATCTCTAGGGGGGTATCTCTAGGGGGGGGGGGGGTATCTCTAGGGGGTATCTCTAGGGGGGTATCTCTAGGGGGGAGTATCTCTAGGGGGGAGTATCTCTAGGGGAGGGGGAGTATCTCTAGGGGGAGGGGGGTATCTCTAGGGGGGTATCTCTAGGGGGGGGGGGGGAGTATCTCTAGGGGGGAGTATCTCTAGGGGGGGTATCTCTAGGGGGGGTATCTCTAGGGGGTATCTCTAGGGGGTATATCTCTTCAATGTACAAAACATCCTGAATACACCAAATGTCACCCTGACCACACACACACACACACACAACACCTGTAGATCTACACACCACTATTCTACAGTCTCAGTTTCGTAATTCGAGGTGTACCCTCTCCTCCACTGCTATACCTCTCCTCTTCCCCCTCTTCCTCCTCCAGTTGTAAACTCCCAGAGGAAAACCTCATCCTAGCCAGAGCATTGGACCGTACCACTTTACCCAACGGGGGTACTGGGCAGTAGTATGGGTAGATTACCTCTGGGTCTGAATCACTGTAGTTTCCACCAGACCCCCCTAGAACACACAGCGAGGTGGGCCGGTCTGGCAAGGGGGAGGAGTTTAGAGGCAGGTAGGAGGGTCTTTGTGGAGTCTGGTGACGTGATAGGTGGGGGTAGTAACCTAGGGGACGGAACTCAGAGGCGGGGTTGGAGGCGGGGACTACTCTGGGGAGCTTAACGTCCGGTTGGCTGGTGGCACGACGAGGAAGTCCAGGCAGGAAGTTGGAGTCGTCGCTGTAATGTCCTGCCTCTATTCTCCCGACGTCGAAACTCCTGGCTGCGTTTCCGCTCAAGAACCCACCGTGGTAGACCCTGGTCAATCCCAGCCCGGATGGGCGGAGATTCCGCCTGAGTGGCGACAGGGAAGACGAATCAGAGCGTGTGTAGAGAGAAGGGTGTGTCAGCCCCTCCAACACGGTGTGGTCTAAGCGTTGCATCTGCGGGAGACGCTCCAATGAGGTTACGGCACCGTCCAAAAAGTAGGCATGTCCGTGAGGATAGCTGGCCAATGGGAATGTTGGAAGGACTGGATGGAACTGGTAGGCGGGGTTATTGGGATATAGGAGGACCAATTGCTGCGCGTCGGAGGCAGGCTGGGGTTTGGGCCGAAGTCTGGCCCTGCTGTTACCGTGGTGATGCCCCGCCCCTCCCTGCCATTGCCCCCCTGCCCTCCTCTCCTCGATGTCTACCGATGTAGAGGCGGACCTTTGCTTAGGAGAGGCCGTTGATTGGTGGAAAGCTTGTGGGAGGCGGGACCGCTGCAGTTCCGTGGAGAAGACCACTTCGACAGCTGATTGGCTGCGTTTAGGGTTAGCTCCTCCCACTTCCTGTTGTTGTCTTTCCACTTCCTCTTCACTGTGGCATCCGGGGCGCGGGAACGAGTGGGACTGCTCGTAGAGCTGGAGATGCACACACACACACACACACACACACACACACACACACACACACACACACACACACACACACAAAAGACGGCAAGAGGTGGATAAACATGTTCACGTGGATGATTGAATTTGTCATTGGTAGGGTTGCCGCGATACCAGTATCGCCTAGATACCCCTCATTGTTTTCATGTCGTCATCCAGAATCACATGTATTTTATTTTCCAAGCTACAGCACTAAATATTTTACATGAAGCAGGTTTTGAAAGGACCAAAGAGGTTAGTTGCTCTGTGTTTTATGGTTGTTATATGTTGTTGCTATTTTTGCTATTTTTCAACTGCATTGTTGGTTAAGGGCTTGTAAGGTACATGTAGCTAATAAAGTTTGATTTGAAAATCCCCCTCCATATCACCTCGAGACACATAATATGTGAAACTATTATTCACTTTATTATCATCATTACTATTATTCTAGATGTTTCAGTAAATTGATTTTTCTCCCTGTGGTTGCTAGGTAGAGTAGATTTTTCTCCCTGTGGTTGCTAGGTAGAGTAGATTTTTCTCCCTGTGGTTGCTAGGTAGAGTATATTTTTCTCCCTGTGGTTGCTAGGTAGAGTAGATTTTTCTCCCTGTGGTTGCTAGGTAGAGTAGATTGATAGTTTACCTGTTTGGAGACGTCTGTGAGGAGGTCAGGAGAGGATCTACACTGTCTGGACTCTGACTTACAGTAGGACCTAATGGAGAAAGAGACAGGGTTTACACACACACACACACACACACACACACACACACACACACACACACACACACACACACACACACACACACACGCACCCTCACACACCCTCACACACACACACACACACACACACACACACACACACACACACACACACACACACACACACACACACACACACACACACACACACACACACACACACACACACACACACACACACACACACACACACACACACACACACGCACACACGCACACTCACACACCCTCACACACACACACACACACACACACACACACACACACACACACACACACACACACACACACACACACACACACACACTCACACACCCTCACACACCCTCACACACCCTCACACACACACACACACACACACACACACACACACACACACACTCACACACACACACTCTGTCTTCCCACCTTTCGAAAGGTCTGTGTTTTTTCTCCCCTGTGGGCATATACTCCATCAACTGTTTCTGGGTCCTGCCACTGAAACAGAACACATTCAGTATCGATCAACTGAGGACACAGTGTGTGGCTTTCATGTATGTGTGTCTGTACCCAGTGTGTCTGTACCCAGTGTGTCTGTACCCAGTGTGTCTGTACCCAGTGTGTCTGTACCCAGTATGTCTGTATGTGTGTCTGTACCCAGTATGTCTGTATGTGTGTCTGTACCCAGTGTGTCTGTACCCAGTGTGTCTGTATGTGTGTATGTACCCAGTGTGTATGTACCCAGTGTGTCTGTACCCAGTGTGTCTGTACCCGGTGTGTCTGTACCCAGTGTGCCTGTATGCGTGTCTGTACCCAGTGTGTCTGTACCCAGTGTGTCTGTATGTGTGTCTGTACCCAGTGTGTCTGTACCCAGTGTGTGTCTGTACCCAGTGTGTCTGTATGTGTGTCTGTACCCAGTGTGTCTGTGCCCAGTGTGCCTGTATGCGTGTCTGTACCCAGTGTGTCTGTACCCAGTGTGTCTGTACCCAGTGTGTCTGTACCCGGTGTGTCTGTACCCAGTGTGCCTGTATGCGTGTCTGTACCCAGTGTGTCTGTACCCAGTGTGTCTGTATGTGTGTCTGTACCCAGTGTGTCTGTACCCAGTGTGTGTCTGTACCCAGTGTGTCTGTATGTGTGTCTGTACCCAGTGTGTCTGTGCCCAGTGTGCCTGTATGCGTGTCTGTACCCAGTGTGTCTGTACCCAGTGTGTCTGTACCCAGTGTGTCTGTATGTGTCTGTACCCAGTGTGTCTGTGCCCAGTGTGTCTGTACCCAGTATGTCTGTACCCAGTATGTGTCTGTACCCAGTGTGTCTGTACCCAGTGTGTCTGTACCCAGTGTGACTGTACCCAGTGTGTGTCTGTACCCAGTGTGTCTGTACCCAGTGTGTCTGTACCCAGTGTGTCTGTATGTGTGTCTGTACCCAGTGTGTCTGTACCCAGTGTGTCTGTACCCAGTGTGTCTGTATGTGTGTACGTGCCTGTATCTGAAGCTGGATCCTTTGCTGGACAGCAGAGTCTTGCTGCGTGACTGGGGCTCTTTGGCCAGTCTGAAGAAGGCATGGTACTCAACGCAGGTCTTCCAGAAAGACTTAGAAACGTCTCGACTCGCCATCGCAAACTCTACCGTGTCCTTACGGGACGGCTGGTAAATACAGGTATATATGTTTTGGGGTTAAGAAGTTGTCTACTTTAAAGAAGTTGTACACACTAAAATGTATCTTCTCTTGAAATTTCCTTAAAAACACACTGTTATTAATTCCTGAAAATGTGAGATGTGTAAATACACTTCGGCGGGCAGAGGATTTATATTATATCAAATAGTCTTACAAAGTTGACCTTATATGGTCATGTACTTTGATGAGGAAGTGAATATGGTTGGGTATTAGAGTCCCGGACCATATATGGTCATGTACTTTGATGAGGAAGTGAATATGGTTGGGTATTAGGAGTCTCACCCCTTATTTGGTCATGATGAGGAAGTGAATATGATTGGGTATTAGGAGTCTCACCCCTATTTGGTCGTGTAGTTTAATGAGGAAGTGAATATGGTTGGGTATTAGGAGTCTCACCCCTATTTGGTCGTGTAGTTTGATGAGGAAGTGTTTCCTCTTGAAGCTCAGTTTACGGATCTTGGCCCAGCTGAACGTGTTGATCTTAGTGTTGCCCTGGAGACGAGAGGAGACAGGAGATGGGTCAGAGTGTGGACATGTGTGGACATACTACAATAATAGTAAACAAACAACAATGTTTGTTAGTCCCCACAAAGTCAAATAGTATTTACATGGGGTTTAAGGTTAAGGTTAGAGTCAGGTTTAGGGTGGAGACCTAGGGTTCATTTTAGGGTTATGATTAGGGTTAGGTTCTTCAGGGTCATGGTAGTTTTACAGTAGGGTTGAATGGGACTGAATTGTGTGTCCCAAGAAGGATAGTTTATACAAGGGTGTGTGTGTGTGTGTGTGTGTGTGTGTGTGTGTGTGTGTGTGTGTGTGTGTGTGTGTGTGTGTGTGTGTGTGTGTGTGTGTGTGTGTGTGTGAGTGTGTGTGTGTGTGTACCTGGAAAACCAGTACCCCAGTGTTAGTGTGTGTGTGTGTGTGTGTGTGTGTGTGTGTGTGTGTGTGTGTGTGTGTGTGTGTGTGTGTGTGTGTGTGTGTGTGTGTGTGTGTGTGTGTGTGTGTGTGTGTGTACCTGGAACACCAGTACCCCAGAGTGTGTGACGGCCAGGTTGAGTCTTATGCCCTCGCCATCGTGGGCAGGGTGGGGGCGGATACCGTACATGTCCAGTTTCCTAGCAACCTCCAACAGATGGACGTCTGAGTCCGCAGGAGAGTGACCCCTGGAACAATCAACCAATCAGGCAATCAGATAATCAATCAGTGCATGTGTGTGTGTGTGTCTAGATGGTGACCTTACTGTATATTCTGATGCTAAGGAAGGATCTCGATAGGATCTCGATGGCAGTGACAGTAGATGCTAATGCTAAGGAAGTGCCTCCACAGGGACCATAGGATCTCGATGGCAGTGACAGTAGATGCTAATGCTAAGGAAGTGCTTCCACAGGGACCATAGTATCTCGCTGGCAGTGACAGTAGATGCTAATGCTAAGGAAGTGCTTCCACAGGGACCATAGGATCTCTATGACAGTGACAGTAGATGCTAATGCTAGGGAAGTGCTTCCCACAGGGACCATAGGATCTCTATGACAGTGACAGTAGATGCTAATGCTAGGGAAGTGCTTCCCACAGGGACCATAGGATCTCTATGACAGTGACAGTAGATGCTAATGCTAGGGAAGTGCTTCCCACAGGGACCATAGGATCTCTATGACAGTGACAGTAGATGCTGAAGTGCTAACCTGTGTTTCCTGTGGAACTTCATAATTTTGTGGTCCAGGTATTCCTGGTTAGGGACGTATCTTCTCATCTCTAGATGGTGGATGTCCAACTCCTCCTTGTAGTCTCCCAGCTCTGCTGTACAATATACACACGTGCACGAACGGAAGCACACGTGCATGCCTCAAGCACGGACGAACACATGCACACATACACACACACACAAAGGTAAACAACGAATGTACAAACACAAACACACACACACACAGCAAGTAAGTAAGTCATTTCAGGTAGGTTAACTTCGACGAGTGAGTTACGGATATTATCCAAGGACAGGAATAAATGTAATCTAGAAAGTGAATGGCAGGGTTGTATATATATTTACATTTACATTTAAGTCATTTAGCAGACGCTCTTATCCAGAGCGACTTACAATATATATGTGTTGACAATAGCAAAACGTTAAAAAAATGTATATATTGTACGACAAAAAAATCTTATTGGACAAGTTCCCTGCCTGTCTCCGCCCCATTGGCTTCTGTTTCCTTTCTCGTGAACACAACCCAGGTGTTTTTTGGATTAGGCTTGACTCACACTGCAGTATATGGGAGACCAGCAGGGCGGCGCTGTTGTCATTACAGGTAAGACTGCCTGTCGAGAGGTCCTGCTTTATCTGGAGAGAAAACAGATACCTGGAACAGAGGAGAGGAGAGAGAGGTTAGACACACAGAACTGTTGTCATTACAGAGAAAACAGACACCTGGTAGAGAGAAGACACCTGGGTCAGATATACATACTGTACACCTGGGTCAGATACAATTTCTTGCGAAAGTATTCGGCCCCCTTGAACTTTGCGACCTTTTGCCACATTTCAGGCTTCAAACATAAAGATATAAAACTGTATTTTTTTGTGAAGAATCAACAACAAGTGAGGCACAATCATGAAGTGGAACGACATTTATTGGATATTTCAAACTTTTTTAACAAATCAAAAACTCTTCACAAAAAAAAATACAGTTTTTATATTAGTAGAGGAGCAATCACTAGGGCCGTTGTTAGGGACAGTGTTTATATTAGTGATTGATCCTTTACTAATATAAACACTGTCCCTGACGACGGCCCTAGTGATTGATCCTCTACTAATATAAACACTGTCCCTGACGACGGCCCTAGTGATTGATCCTCTACTAATATAAACACTGTCCCTGACGACGGCCCTAGTGATTGATCCTCTACTAATATAAACACTGTCCCTGACGACGGCCCTAGTGATTGATCCTCTACTAATATAAACACTGTCCCTGACGATGGCCCTAGTGATTGATCCTCTACTAATATAAACACTGTCCCTGACGACGGCCCTAGTGATTGATCCTCTACTAATATAAACACTGTCCCTGACGACGGCCCTAGTGATTGATCCTCTACTATAATATAAACACTGTCCCTGACGACGGCCCTAGTGATTGATCCTCTACTAATATAAACACTGTCCCTGACGACGGCCCTAGTGATTGATCCTCTACTATAATATAAACACTGTCCCTGACGACGGCCCTAGTGATGGATCCTCTACTAATATAAACACTGTCCCTGACGACGGCCCTAGTGATTGATCCTCTACTAATATAAACACTGTCCCTGACGACGGCCCTAGTGATGGATCCTCTACTAATATAAACACTGTCCCTGACGACGGCCCTAGTGATTGATCCTCTACTAATATAAACACTGTCCCTGACGACGGCCCTAGTGATTGATCCTCTACTAATATAAACACTGTCCCTGACGACGGCCCTAGTGATTGATCCTCTACTAATATAAACACTGTCCCTGACGACGGCCCTAGTGATTGATCCTCTACTAATATAAACACTGTCCCTGACGACGGCCCTAGTGATTGATCCTCTACTAATATAAACACTGTCCCTGACGACGGCCCTAGTGATTGATCCTCTACTATAATATAAACACTGTCCCTGACGACGGCCCTAGTGATTGATCCTCTACTATAATATAAACACTGTCCCTGACGACGGCCCTAGTGATTGATCCTCTACTAATATAAACACTGTCCCTGACGACGGCCCTAGTGATTGATCCTCTACTAATATAAACACTGTCCCTGACGACGGCCCTAGTGATTGATCCTCTACTAATATAAACACTGTCCCTGACGACGGCCCTAGTGATTGATCCTCTACTAATATAAACACTGTCCCTGACGACGGCCCTAGTGATGGATCCTCTACTAATATAAACACTGTCCCTGACGACGGCCCTAGTGATGGATCCTCTACTAATATAAACACTGTCCCTGACGACGGCCCTAGTGATTGATCCTCTACTAATATAAACACTGTCCCTGACGACGGCCCTAGTGATTGATCCTCTACTATAATATAAACACTGTCCCTGACGACGGCCCTAGTGATTAATCCTCTACTAATATAAACACTGTCCCTGACGACGGCCCTAGTGATTGATCCTCTACTAATATAAACACTGTCCCTGACGTCGGCCCTAGTGATGGATCCTCTACTAATATAAACACTGTCCCTGACGACGGCCCTAGTGATGGATCCTCTACTAATATAAACACTGTCCCTGACGACGGCCCTAGTGATTGATCCTCTACTATAATATAAACACTGTCCCTGACGACGGCCCTAGTGATTGATCCTCTACTAATATAAACACTGTAAGGACGACGGCCCTAGTGATTGATCCTCTACTATAATATAAACACTGTCCCTGACGCGGCCCTAGTGATGGATCCTCTACTAATATAAACACTGTCCCTGACGACGGCCCTAGTGATTGATCCTCTACTAATATAAACACTGTCCCTGACGACGGACCTAGTGATTGATCCTCTACTAAATAAACACTGTCCCTGAATGACTTGGCCCTAGTGATGGATCCTCTACTAATATAAACAAAAGGCCCTAGTGATGGATCCTCTACTATAATATAAACACTGTCCCTGACGAAGCCCTAGTGATTGATCCTCTACTAATATAAACACTGTCCCTGACAACGGCCCTAGAGATTGATCCTCTACTAATATAAACACTGTCCCTGATCGGCCCTAGTGATGGATCCTCTACTAATATAAACACTGTCCCTGAAACGGCCCTAGTGATGGATCCTCTACTAATATAAACACTGTCCCTGACGACGACCCTAGTGATGGATCCTCTACTAATATAAACACTGTCCCTGACGACGGCCCTAGTGATTGATCCTCTACTATAATATAAACACTGTCCCTGACGAGCCCTAGTGATTGATCCTCTACTATAATATAAACACTGTCCCTGACACGGCCCTAGTGATTGATCCTCTACTAATATAAACACTGTCCCTGAGTGGCCCTAGTGATGGATCCTCTACTATAATATAAACACTGTCCCTGACGACGGCCCTAGTGATTGATCCTCTACTAATATAAACACTGTCCCTGAGACGGCCCTAGTGATTGATCCTCTACTATAATATAAACACTGTCCCTGACGACGGCCCTAGTGATTGATCCTCTACTAATATAAACATGTCCCTGAGTGGCCCTAGTGATTGATCCTCTACTATAATATAAACACTGTCCCTGACGACGGCCCTAGTGATGGATCCTCTACTATAATATAAACACTGTCCCTGACGACGGCCCTAGTGATTGATCCTCTACTATAATATAAACACTGTCCCTGAATACGGCCCTAGTGATTGATCCTCTACTAATATAAACACTGTTTTGACACGGCCCTAGTGATTGATCCTCTACTATAATATAAACACTGTCCCTGAAACGGCCCTAGTGATTGATCCTCTTAATATAAACACTGTCCCTGACGACGGCCCTAGTGATTTATCCTCTACTAATATAAACACTGTCCCTGACGACGGCCCTAGTGATTGATCCTCTACTAATATAAACACTGTCCCTGACGACGGCCCTAGTGATGGATCCTCTACTAATATAAACACTGTCCCTGACGACGGCCCTAGTGATTGATCCTCTACTAATATAAACACTGTCCCTGACGACGGCCCTAGTGATTGATCCTCTACTAATATAAACACTGTCCCTGACAGGCCCTAGTGATTGATCCTCTACTAATATAAACACTGTCCCTGACGACGGCCCTAGTGATTGATCCTCTACTAATATAAACACTGTCCCTGACGGCCCTAGTGATTGATCCTCTACTAATATAAACACTGTCCCTGACGACGGCCCTAGTGATGGATCCTCTACTAATATAAACAATGTCCCTGACGACGGCCCTAGTGATTTATCCTCTACTAATATAAACACTGTCCCTGACGACGGCCCTAGTGATTGATCCTCTACTAATATAAACACTGTCCCTGACACTGGCCCTAGTGATTGATCCTCTACTAATATAAACACTGTCCCTGTCTAGACGGCCCTAGTGATTGATCCTCTACTATAATATAAACACTGTCCCTGACGACGGCCCTAGTGATTGATCCTCTACTAATATAAACACTGTCCCTGACGACGGCCCTAGTGATGGATCCTCTACTAATATAAACACTGTCCCTGACGACGGCCCTAGTGATGGATCCTCTACTAATATAAACACTGTCCCTGACGACGGCCCTAGTGATTGATCCTCTACTAATATAAACACTGTCCCTGACGACGGCCCTAGTGATTGATCCTCTACTAATATAAACACTGTCCCTGACGACGGCCCTAGTGATTGATCCTCTACTATAATATAAACACTGTCCCTGACGACGGCCCTAGTGATTGATCCTCTACTAATATAAACACTGTCCCTGACGACGGCCCTAGTGATTGATCCTCTACTAATATAAACACTGTCCCTGACGACGGCCCTAGTGATGGATCCTCTACTAATATAAACACTGTCCCTGACGACGGCCCTAGTGATGGATCCTCTACTAATATAAACACTGTCCCTGACGACGGCCCTAGTGATGGATCCTCTATAATATAAACACTGTACGGCCCTAGTGATTGATCCTCTACTAATATAAACACTGTCCCTGACGACGGCCCTAGTGATTGATCCTCTACTAATATAAACACTGTCCCTGACGACGGCCCTAGTGATGGATCCTCTACTATAATATAAACACTGTCCCTGACGACGGCCCTAGTGATTGATCCTCTACTAATATAAACACTGTCCCTGACGACGGCCCTAGTGATGGATCCTCTACTATAATATAAACACTGTCCCTGACGACGGCCCTAGTGATTGATCCTCTACTAATATAAACACTGTCCCTGACGACGGCCCTAGTGATGGATCCTCTACTAATATAAACACTGTCCCTGACGACGGCCCTAGTGATGGATCCTCTACTAATATAAACACTGTCCCTGACGTACGGCCCTAGTGATGGATCCTCTACTAATATAAACACTGTCCCTGACGACGGCCCTAGTGATTGATCCTCTACTAATATAAACACTGTCCCTGACGACGGCCCTAGTGATGGATCCTCTACTAATATAAACACTGTCCCTGACGACGGCCCTAGTGATTGATCCTCTACTAATATAAACACTGTCCCTGACGACGGCCCTAGTGATGGATCCTCTACTAATATAAACACTGTCCCTGACGACGGCCCTAGTGATGGATCCTCTACTAATATAAACACTGTCCCTGACGACGGCCCTAGTGATTGATCCTCTACTAATATAAACACTGTCCCTGACGACGGCCCTAGTGATTGATCCTCTACTAATATAAACACTGTCCCTGACGACGGCCCTAGTGATGGATCCTCTACTATAATATAAACACTGTCCCTGACGGCCCTAGTGATGGATCCTCTACTAATATAAACACTGTCCCTGACGACGGCCCTAGTGATTGATCCTCTACTAATATAAACACTGTCCCTGACGGCCCTAGTGATGGATCCTCTACTAATATAAACACTGTCCCTGACGACGGCCCTAGTGATTGATCCTCTACTAATATAAACACTGTCCCTGACGACGGCCCTAGTGATTGATCCTCTACTAATATAAACACTGTCCCTGACGACGGCCCTAGTGATTGATCCTCTACTAATATAAACACTGTCCCTGACGACGGCCCTAGTGATTGATCCTCTACTAATATAAACACTGTCCCTGACGACGGCCCTAGTGATTGATCCTCTACTAATATAAACACTGTCCCTGACGACGGCCCTAGTGATGGATCCTCTACTAATATAAACACTGTCCCTGACGACGGCCCTAGTGATTGATCCTCTACTAATATAAACACTGTCCCTGACGAATGTATCTGAGGAAGGCGCGTCACTCAAACACACACCTTGTGAGTCTTCTCTGCAGCTGTCCTGGGTCTGGAGGAAAGAACTTGACAATGAATCTGAAGAACAGATCACTGGTGTCTGAGAGACGGAGACGGAGAGGGAGAGGGAGAGGGAGAGGGGTAAGGAGAGAGAAGGGGGGGGGATAAGTTAACCACAATGAAAGAAAAATAACTATACTGTGCCTTGCAAAAGTATTCATCCCCCTTGGTGTTTTTTCCTATTTTGTTGCATTACAACCTGTTATTTAAATAGATTTTTATTTGGATTTCATGTAATGGACATACAATTTTCCAAATTGGTGAAAGTGAAATGAAAAGAATGACTTGTTTCAAAAATTATTTAAAAAATAAAAAAGGAAAAGTGTTGTGTGTAATATGTGTTCAACCCCTTTGCTATGAAGCCCCTAAATAAGATCTGGTGCAATCAATTACCATCAGAAGTCACACAATAAAGTCCACCAGAATACAATCTAAGTGTCACATGATCTGTCACATGATCTCAGTATATATACACCTGTTCTGAAAGGCCCCAGAGACTGCAACACCACTAAGCAAGCGGCACCATGAAGACCCAAGGAGCTCTCCAAAACAGGTCAGGGACAACGTTGTGGAGAAGTACAGATCAGGGTTGGGTTATAAAAAAAAGTATCAGAAACGTTGAACGTCCCACAGAGCACCAATAAATCCATGATTAAAAAATGGAAAGAATATCTTGGTACATCTAGCCACTGGGAGGCACACTGATAAAGCAACACTTGAGTGGTTTTAGGAGAAACATTTAAATGTCTTGTAAGGGCCTAGTCAAAGCCCAGACCTCAGTCCCAATTGAGATTCTGTGGTTTGACTTAAAGATTGTTGAACACCAGTGGAACCCATCCAACTTGAAGGAGCTGGAGAAGCTTTGCCTTGAAGAAGGAACATAAATCGCAGTGGCTCGATGTACCAAGCTTATAGAGACATACCCCAAGAGACTAGCAGCTGTAAGAACTGCAAAAGGGGGCTCTACAAAGCATTGACTTTGTGAATAGTTTTCTGTATTATTCTCTTATTTGTTGTTTGTTACAAAATAAAAAATATTTTGCATCTTCAAAGTGGAAGGCCTGTTGTGTAGATCAAATGACACAAACCCACCAAGAATAGATTTTAATTTTTGGGTTGTAAGCCAACAAATTCGGGGTGAAAACGTTCACAAGAAACCGTACACATTATCACTCACACTACGAATCACTCACACACACTACGAATCACTCACTCAGTTACTACTAATCACTCACTCAGTTACTACGAATCACTCACTCAGTTACTACGAATCACTCACTCAGTTACTACGAATCACTCACTCAGTTACCACGAATCACTCACTCAGTTACTACGAATCACTCACTCAGTTACTACGAATCACTCACTCAGTTACTAAGAATCACTCACTCAGTTACCACGAATCACTCACTCAGTTTCTACGAATCACTCACTCAGTTACTACGAATCACTCACTCAGTTACTACGAATCACTCACTCAGTTACTGCGAATCACTCACACACGACAAAACACAGACTTACTCTTTATCTGACTGGTAAGAGGTTTCAACTGTTCCAGCCACACCTGGAAGAAGAAACAACCATTACAACAGAACAAACACACTGGTTATACTGACCTGTCTAGTAGGTTATACTGACCTGTCTAGTAGGTTATACTGACCTGTCTAGTAGGTTATACTGACCTGTCTAGTAGGTTATACTGACCTGTCTAGTAGGTTATACTGACCTGTCTAGTAGGTTATACTGACCTGTCTAGTAGGTTATACTGACCTCCCTGTCTAGTAGGTTATACTGACCTCCCTGTCTAGTAGGTTATACTGACCTGTCTAGTAGGTTATACTGACCTGTCTAGTAGGTTATACTGACCTGTCTAGTAGGTTATACTGACCTGTCTAGTAGGTTATACTGACCTCCCTGTCTAGTAGGTTATACTGACCTCCCTGTCTAGTAGGTTATACTGACCTGTCTAGTAGGTTATACTGACCTGTCTAGTAGGTTATACTGACCTCCCTGGCTAGTAGGTTATACTGCCCTGTCTAGTAGGTTATACTGACCTGTCTAGTAGGTTATACTGACCTGTCTAGTAGGTTATACTGACCTCCCTGTCTAGTAGGTTATACTGACCTGTCTAGTAGGTTATACTGACCTGTCTAGTAGGTTATACTGACCTCCCTGTCTAGTAGGTTATACTGACCTGTCTAGTAGGTTATACTGACCTCCCTGTCTAGTAGGTTATACTGACCTCCCTGTCTAGTAGGTTATACTGACCTGTCTAGTAGGTTATACTGACCTGTCTAGTAGGTTATACTGACCTGTCTAGTAGGTTATACTGACCTCCCTGTCTAGTAGGTTATACTGACCTGTCTAGTAGGTTATACTGACCTCCCTGTCTAGTAGGTTATACTGACCTGTCTAGTAGGTTATACTGACCTGTCTAGTAGGTTATACGGACCTGTCTATTAGGTTATACTGACCTCCCTGTCTAGTAGGCTATACTGACCTGTCTGTCTAGTAGGCTAAACTGACCTGTCTAGTAGGTTATACTGACCTGTCTAGTAGGTTATACTGACCTATCTAGTAGGTTATACTGACCTGTCTAGTAGGTTAAACTGACCTGTCTAGTAGGTTATACTGACCTCCCTGTCTAGTAGGTTATACTGACCTGTCTAGTAGGTTATACTGACCTCCCTGTCTAGTAGGTTATACTGACCTCCCTGTCTAGTAGGTTATACTGACCTGTCTAGTAGGTTATACTGACCTGTCTAGTAGGTTATACTGACCTCCCTGTCTAGTAGGTTATACTGACCTGTCTAGTAGGTTATACTGACCTGTCTAGTAGGTTATACTGACCTGTCTAGTAGGTTATACTGACCTCCCTGTCTAGTAGGTTATACTGACCTCCCTGTCTAGTAGGTTATACTGACCTGTCTAGTAGGTTATACTGACCTGTCTAGTAGGTTATACTGACCTGTCTAGTAGGTTATACTGACCTGTCTAGTAGGTTATACTGACCTCCCTGTCTAGTAGGTTATACTGACCTCCCTGTCTAGTAGGTTATACTGACCTGTCTAGTAGGTTATACTGACCTGTCTAGTAGGTTATACTGACCTCCCTGGCCTGCCCTGTCTAGTAGGTTATACTGACCTGTCTAGTAGGTTATACTGACCAGGTCTAGTAGGTTATACTGACCTGTCTAGTAGGTTATACTGACCTACTGACCTGTCTAGTAGGTTATACTGACCTGTCTAGTAGGTTATACTGACCTGTCTAGTAGGTTATACTGACCTCCCTGTCTAGTAGGTTATACTGGACTATTACTAAGTCATTTAGCAGAGTAGGTTATTGGGACAGTCACTTAACAATACTGACCTCCCTGTCTATTAGGTACAGAGTCAATGTGGAGGCTATATACATGGTTATACTGACAGAGTCCTATAACTGTCTAGTAGGTATTTAGATACTGACTCCTGTCTAGTAGGTTATACTGACCTGTCTAGTAGGTTATACTGACTGTCTAGTAGGTTATACTGAGTCCTGTCTAGTAGGTTATACTGACCTCCCTGTCTAGTAGGTTATACTGACCTGTCTAGTAGGTTATACTGACCTGTCTAGTAGGTTATACTGACTCCTGTCTAGTAGGTTATACTGACCTGTCTAGTAGGTTATACGGTGACCTGTCTAGTAGGTTATACTGACCTCCCTGTCTAGTAGGTTATACTGACCTGTCTGTCTAGTAGGCTATATACCTGTCTAGTAGGTTATACTGACCTGTCTAGTAGGTTATACTGACCTGTCTAGTAGGTTATACTGACCTGTCTAGTAGGTTACTGACAGAGTCTAGTAGGTTATACTGACCTCCCTGTCTAGTAGGTTATACTGACCTGTCTAGTAGGTTATACTGACCTCCCTGTCTAGTAGGTTATACTGACCTCCCTGTCTAGTAGGTTATACTGACCTGTCTAGTAGGTTATACTGACCTGTCTAGTAGGTTATACTGACCTCCCTGTCTAGTAGGTTATACTGACCTGTCTAGTAGGTTATACTGACCTGTCTAGTAGGTTATACTGACCTGTCTAGTAGGTTATACTGACCTCCCTGTCGAGTAGGTTATACTGACCTCCCTGTCTAGTAGGTTATATTGACCTGTCTAGTAGGTTAAACTGACCTGTCTAGTAGGTTATACTGACCTCCCTGTCTAGTAGGTTATACTGACCTGTCTAGTAGGTTATACTGACCTGTCTAGGTTATACTACCTGTCTAGTAGGTTATACTGACCTCCCTGTCTAGTAGGTTATACTGACCTGTCTAGTAGGTTATACTGACCTGTCTAGTAGGTTATACTGACCTGTCTAGTAGGTTATACTGACCTCCCTGTCTAGTAGGTTATACTGACCTGTCTAGTAGGTTATACTGACCTGGCTAGTAGGTTATACTGACCTGTCTAGTAGGTTATACTGACCTGTCTAGTAGGTTATACTGACCTCCCTGTCTAGTAGGTTATATTGACCTGTCTAGTAGGTTATACTACCTGTCTAGTAGGTTAAACTGACCTGTCTAGTAGGTTATACTGACCTCCTGTCTAGTATGTTATACTGACCTGTCTAGTGTTAAACTACCTGTCTAGTAGGTTATACTGACCTCCTGTCTAGTATGTTATACTGACCTCCCTGTCTAGTAGGTTATACTGACCTGTCTAGTAGGTTATACTGACCTGTCTAGTAGGTTATACTGACCTCCCTGTCTAGTAGGTTATATTGACCTGTCTAGTAGGTTATACTGACCTGTCTAGTAGGTTAAACTGACCTGTCTAGTAGGTTATACTGACCTCCCTGTCTAGTATGTTATACTGACCTGTCTAGTAGGTTATACTGACCTGTCTAGTAGGTTATACTGACCTCACTGTCTAGTAGGTTATACTGACCTCCCTGTCTAGTAGGTTATACTGACCTGTCTAGTAGGTTATACTGACCTGTCTAGTAGGTTATACTGACCTCCCTGTCTAGTAGGTTATACTGACCTGTCTAGTAGGTTATACTGACCTCCCTGTCTAGTAGGTTATACTGACCTGTCTAGTAGGTTATACTGACCTGTCTAGTAGGTTATACTGACCTCCCTGTCTAGTAGGTTATACTGACATGCCTAGTAGGTTATACTGACTTGTCTAGTAGGTTATACTGACCTCACTGTCTAGTAGGTTATACTGACCTCCCTGTCTAATAGGTTATACTGACCTCCCTGTCTGGTAGGTTATACTGACCTGTCTAGTAGGTTATACTGACCTGTCTAGTAGGTTATACTGACCTGTCTAGTAGGTTATACTGACCTCCCTGTCTAGTAGGTTATACTGACCTCCCTGTCTAGTAGGTTATACTGACCTGTCTAGTAGGTTATACTGACCTGTCTAGTAGGTTATACTGACCTCCTGTCTGTTATCTGACCTGTCTAGTAGGTTATACTGACCTCCCTGTCTAGTAGGTTATACTGACCTGTCTAGTAGGTTATACTGACCTGTCTAGTAGGTTATACTGACCTGTCTAGTAGGTTATACTGACCTCCCTGTCTAGTAGGTTATACTGACCTGTCTAGTAGGTTATACTGACCTGTCTAGTAGGTTATACTGACCTCCCTGTCTAGTAGGTTATACTCACCTGCCTAGTAGGTTATACTGACCTGTCTAGTAGGTTATACTGACCTCCCTGTCTAGTAGGTTATACTCACCTGCCTAGTAGGTTATACTGACCTGTCTAGTAGGTTATACTGACCTCACTGTCTAGTAGGTTATACTGACCTCCCTGTCTAGTAGGTTATACTGACCTGTCTAGTAGGTTATACTGACCTGTCTAGTAGGTTATACTGACCTGTCTAGTAGGTTATACTGACCTCCCTGTCTGGTAGGTTATACTGACCTGTCTAGTAGGTTACACTGACCTGTCTAGTAGGTTATACTGACCTGTCTAGTAGGTTATACTGACCTCCCTGTCTAGTAGGTTATACTGACCTCCCTGTCTAGTAGGTTATACTGACCTGTCTAGTAGGTTATGCTGACCTGTCTAGTAGGTTATACTGACCTCCCTGTCTAGTAGGTTATACTGACCTCCCTGTCTAGTAGGTTATACTGACCTGTCTAGTAGGTTATACTGACCTCCCTGTCTAGTAGGTTATACTGACTTGTCTAGTATGTTATACTGACCTCCCTGTCTAGTAGGTTATACTGACCTGTCTAGTAGGTTATACTGACCTGGCTAGTAGGTTATACTGACCTGCCTGGCTAGTAGGTTATACTGACCTGTCTAGTAGGTTATACTGACCTGTCTAGTAGGTTATACTGACCTGGCTAGTAGGTTATACTGACCTGTCTAGTAGGTTATACTGACCCATCTAGTAGGTCATACTGACCTACTAGCCCTTAACCAACTACATGATACAGTTCAATGAATAGAGTTAAGAAAATATTTACTAAAGTCAAAAATAAAATGAAAAGTAAAACAATAAAATAACAATATCGAGACTATATACAGGGTGTTACGGTACGTAATCAATGTGGAGGCTATATACAGGGTGTTACGGTACGGAGTCAATGTGGAGGCTATATACAGGGTGTTACGGTACAGAGTCAATGTGGAGGCTATATACAGTGGATGTCTATACTACAGAGTCTATCAATGTGGAGACTATATACAGGGTGTTACGGTACAGAGTCAATGTGGAGGACTATATGTCAGGGTGTTACGGTACAGAGTCAATGTGGAGGCTATATACAGGGTGTTACGGTACAGAGTCAATGTGGAGGCTATATACAGGGTGTTACGGTACAGAGTCAATGTGGAGGCTATATACAGGGTGTTACGGTAACAGATGTCTATAACTGTGGAGTCTATATACAGGGTGTTACGGTACAGAGTCAATGTGGAGACTATATACAGGGTGTTACGGTACAGAGTCAATGTGGAGGCTATATACAGGGTGTTACGGTACAGAGTCAATGTGGAGACTATATACAGGGTGTTACGGTACAGAGTCAATGTGGAGGTCTATAACTGTATATACATGTGGTCTATAACTACAGGGTGTTACGGTACAGAGTCAATGTGGAACTATATACAGGGTGTTACGGTACAGAGTCAATGTGGAGGCTATATACAGGGTGTTACGGTACAGAGTCAATGTGGAGGCTATATACAGGGTGTTACGGTACAGAGTCAATGTGGAGGCTATATACAGGGTATGATGGTATAGAGTCAGTGTGGATGTCTATAACTACAGGGTACAGAGTCAATGTGGAGGCTATATACAGGTTATTACGGTACAGAGTCAATGTGGAGGCTATATACAGGTTATTACGGTACAGAGTCAATGTGGAGGCTATATACAGGGTGTTATGTACAGACGGAATCAATGTGGAGGCTATATACAGGGTATTACGGTACAGAGTCAATGTGGAGGCTATATACTGGGTATTACGGTACAGAGTTAATGTGGAGGCTATATACAGGGTATTACGGTACAGAGTCAATGTGGAGGCTATATACATGGTAATACGGTACAGAGTCAATGTGGAGGCTATATACAGGGTATTACGGTACAGAGTCAATGTGGAGACTATATACAGTGGATGTCTATAACGGTACAGAGTCAATGTGGAGGCTATAACTACCAGGGTATTCTATAACGTCATGTCTACAGAGTCAATGTGGAGGCTATATACAGGGTATTACGGTACAGAGTCAATGTGGAGGCTATATACATGTCTATATTACGGTACAGAGTCAATGTGGAGGCTATATACAGGGTATTACGGTACAGAGTCAATGTGGAGGCTATATACGGGGTATTACGGTACAGAGTCAATGTGCAGGCTATATACAGGGTATTACGGTACACAGTCAATGTGGAGGCTATATACAGGGTATTACGGTACAGAGTCAATGTGGAGGCTATATACAGGGGGTACCGGTACAGAGTCAATGTGGAGGCTATATACAGGGTATTACGGTACAGAGTCAAAGTGGAGGCTATATACAGGGTATTACGGTACAGAGTCAAAGTGGAGACTATATACAGGGTATTACGGTACAGAGTCAATGTGGAGGCTATATACAGGGTATTACGGTACAGAGTCAATGTGGAGGCTATATACCAGGGGATGTATAACTACCGGTACAGAGTCAATGTGCAGGCTATATACAGGGTATTACGGTACACAGTCAATGTGGAGGCTATATACAGGGTATTACGGTACAGAGTCTATGTGGAGACTATATACAGGGGGTACCGGTACAGAGTCAATGTGGAGGCTATATACAGGGGGTACCCGTACAGAGTCAATGTGGAGGCTATATACAGGGGGTACCAGTACATTGCCAATGTGGAGGCTATATACAGGGGGTATAGACATCAGTGTGATGTCTATAACTGTCATGTCTATACCTACCAGGGTGATGTCTATAACTACCAGTGTGATGTCTATAACTACCAGTATGATGTCTATAACTGTCAGTGTGATGTCTATAACTGTCATGTCTATAACTACCAGTGTGATGTCTATAACTACCAGTGTGATGTCTATAACTACCAGTGTGATGTCTATAACTGTCATGTCTATAACTACCAGTGTGATGTCTATAACTACCAGTGTGATGTCTATAACTGTCATGTCTATAACTACCAGGGTGATGTCTATAACTACCAGTGTGATGTCTATAACTGTCATGTCTATAACTACCAGTGTCATGTCTATAACTACCAGTGTGATGTCTATAACTACCAGTGTGATGTCTATAACTGTCATGTCTATAACTACCAGTGTGATGTCTATAACTACCAGTGTGATGTCTATAACTGTCATGTCTATAACTACCAGTGTCATGTCTATAACTACCAGTGTGATGTCTATAACTACCAGTGTGATGTCTATAACTACCAGTGTGATGTCTATAACTACCAGTATGATGTCTATAACTGTCAGTGTGATGTCTATAACTGTCATGTCTATAACTACCAGTGTGATGTCTATAACTACCAGTATGATGTCTATAACTGTCAGTGTGATGTCTATAACTGTCATGTCTATAACTACCAGGGTGATGTCTATAACTACCAGGGTGATGTCTATAACTGTCATGTCTATAACTACCAGTGTGATGTCTATAACTGTCATGTCTATAACTACCAGTGTGATGTCTATAACTGTCATGTCTATAACTACCAGGGTGATGTCTATAACTGTCATGTCTATAACTACCAGTGTGATGTCTATAACTGTCATGTCTATAACTACCAGTGTGATGTCTATAACTGTCATGTCTATAACTACCAGTGTGATGTCTATAACTGTCATGTCTATAACTACCAGTGTGATGTCTATAACTGTCATGTCTATAACTACCAGTGTGATGTCTATAACTGTCATGTCTATAACTACCAGTGTGATGTCTATAACTGTCATGTCTATAACTACCAGGGTGATGTCTATAACTACCAGGGTGATGTCTATAACTACCAGGGTGATGTCTATAACTACCAGGGTGATGTCTATAACTACCAGTGTGATGTCTATAACTGTCATGTCTATAACTACCAGGGTGATGTCTATAACTACCAGGGTGATGTCTATAACTACCAGGGTGATATCTATAACTTACATAACTACCAGTGTGATGTCTATAACTACCAGTGTGATGTCTATAACTACCAGTGTGATGTCTATAACTACCAGTGTGATGTCTATAACTGTCATGTCTATAACTACCAGTGTGATGTCTATAACTACCAGTGTGATGTCTATAACTACCAGTGTGATGTCTATAACTACCAGTGTGATGTCTATAACTGTCATGTCTATAACTGTCAGTGTGATGTCTATAACTGTCATGTCTATAACTGTCAGTGTGATGTCTATAACTGTCATGTCTATAACTACCAGTGTGATGTCTATAACTACCAGTGTGATGTCTATAACTGTCATGTCTATAACTACCAGTGTGATGTCTATAACTACCAGTGTGATGTCTATAACTACCAGTGTGATGTCTATAACTACCAGTGTGATGTCTATAACTACCAGGGTGATGTCTATAACTGTCAGTGTGATGTCTATAACTGTCATGTCTATAACTACCAGTGTGATGTCTATAACTACCAGTGTGATGTCTATAACTGCCAGTGTGATGTCTATAACTACCAGTGTGATGTCTATAACTACCAGTGTGATGTCTATAACTACCAGTGTGATGTCTATAACTGTCAGTGTGATGTCTATAACTGTCATGTCTATAACTACCAGGGTGATGTCTATAACTACCAGGGTGATGTCTATAACTACCAGGGTGATGTCTATAACTACCAGGGTGATATCTATAACTACCAGTGTGATGTCTATAACTACCAGTGTGATGTCTATAACTTACATAACTACCAGTGTGATGTCTATAACTTACATAACTACCAGTGTGATGTCTATAACTTACATAACTACCAGGGTGATATCTATAACTTACATAACTACCAGGGTGATATCTATAACTTACATAACTACCAGGGTGATATCTATAACTTACATAACTACCAGGGTGATGTCTATAACTTACATAACTACCAGGTGATATCTATAACTTACATAACTACCAGGGTGATATCTATAACTTACATAACTACCAGGGTGATGTCTATAACTACCAGGGTGATATCTATAACTACCAGGGTGATGTCTATAACTACCAGGGTGATGTCTATAACTACCAGTGTGATGTCTATAACTACCAGTGTGATGTCTATAACTACCAGTGTGATGTCTATAACTACCAGGGTGATGTCTATAACTGTCATGTCTATAACTACCAGGGTGATGTCTATAACTGTCATGTCTATAACTACCAGGGTGATATCTATAACTACCAGTGTGATGTCTATAACTACCAGGGTGATGTCTATAACTGTCATGTCTATAACTACCAGGGTGATGTCTATAACTGTCATGTCTATAACTACCAGTGTGATGTCTATAACTACCAGGGTGATGTCTATAACTACCAGGGTGATGTCTATAACTACCAGGGTGATGTCTATAACTGTCATGTCTATAACTACCAGGGTGATGTCTATAACTACCAGGGTGATGTCTATAACTACCAGGGTGATGTCTATAACTACCAGTGTGATGTCTATAACTGTCATGTCTATAACTACCAGGGTGATGTCTATAACTGTCATGTCTATAACTACCAGTGTGATGTCTATAACTACCAGGGTGATGTCTATAACTACCAGGGTGACATAACTACCAGGGTGATATCTATAACTACCAGTGTGACATAACTACCAGGGTGATATCTATGTCTATACATAACTACCAGGGTGATGTCTATACATAACTACCAGGTGATATCTATAACTTGATGTCATAACTACCAGGGTGATGTCTATAACTACCAGGGTGATATCTATAACTACCAGGGTGATGTCTATAACTACCAGTGTGATGTCTATAACTACCAGGGTGATGTCTATAACTACCAGTGTGATGTCTATAACTACCAGTGTGATGTCTATAACTACCAGTGTGATGTCTATAACTACCAGTGTGATGTCTATAACTACCAGGGTGATGTCTATAACTGTCATGTCTATAACTACCAGGGTGATATCTATAACTACCAGTGTGATGTCTATAACTGTCAGTGTGATGTCTATAACTACCAGTGTGATGTCTATAACTACCAGTGTGATGTCTATAACTACCAGTGTGATATCTATAACTACCAGGGTGATGTCTATAACTGTCATGTCTATAACTACCAGGGTGATGTCTATAACTACCAGTGTGATGTCTATAACTACCAGTGTGATGTCTATAACTACCAGGGTGATGTCTATAACTACCAGGGTGATGTCTATAACTACCAGGGTGATGTCTATAACTGTCATGTCTATAACTACCAGGGTGATGTCTATAACTACCAGGGTGATGTCTATAACTACCAGTGTGATGTCTATAACTGTCATGTCTATAACTACCAGGGTGATGTCTATAACTGTCATGTCTATAACTACCAGTGTGATGTCTATAACTACAAACAGGGTGATGTCTATAACTACATAACACCAGGGTGATGTCTATAACTACCAGGGTGATGTCTATAACTACCAGTGTATCTATCTATAACTACCAGGGTGATGTCTATAACTACCAGGGTGTATGATGTCTATAACTACCAGGGTGATGTCTATAACTACCAGGGTGATGTCTATAACTACCAGGGTGATATCTATAACTACCAGGGTGATGTCTATAACTACCAGGGTGATGTCTATAACTACCAGTGTGATGTCTATAACTACCAGGGTGATGTCTATAACTACCAGTGTGATGTCTATAACTACCAGTGTGATGTCTATAACTACCAGGGTGATGTCTATAACTGTCATGTCTATAACTACCAGGGTGATGTCTATAACTACCAGTGTGATGTCTATAACTGTCATGTCTATAACTACCAGGGTGATGTCTATAACTACCAGGGTGATGTCTATAACTACCAGGGTGATGTCTATAACTGTCATGTCTATAACTGTCATGTCTATAACTACCAGTGTGATGTCTATAACTACCAGTGTGATGTCTATAACTACCAGGGTGATGTCTATAACTACCAGTGTGATGTCTATAACTACCAGTGTGATGTCTATAACTACCAGGGTGATGTCTATAACTACCAGTGTGATGTCTATAACTACCAGGGTGATGTCTATAACTACCAGTGTGATGTCTATAACTACCAGGGTGATGTCTATAACTACCAGTGTGATGTCTATAACTACCAGTGTGATGTCTATAACTACCAGGGTGATGTCTATAACTACCAGGGTGATATCTATAACTTACATAACTACCAGTGTGATGTCTGAACTCCAGTCCAAAGTATTCTCTCTCCAATAGCTTGAGGTGGCCACACACCTTGTTGAAGAAGTCACATCCCATGATCCTTTGCTGTGGGGGAGAGACAGGAAGAGACCCGAAGTCATCAGTTACCAACAAGGTAAAAAAATAAATAAATCAAGATTGAGATAAGAGTCATGAATATCTTATTTGTTGTTTTTAGAGATTTTGCTTTTAGTTGTATTGCTTGCTTGATTTATCTTGGTAAGGTGGGTATTGTACAGGAGAATGTTTTCTCAATGATTTACCTGGTTGAAGAAAGGCAACATCTAAATCTAGTGTTATAGGCTAGCATGGCTAGATGAGGAACCCATTGTTTTCTAGAAGAAATTATTCACATAATAAAGGTTTGTCACATAATAAACACGTTTAGTGCATTCTACTATATTTATTTTTTTACCACAACTTTTATATGAAATGTAACAATTCAAAAATAAGCCTAAAATATAGTTATTAGGCTATATTTAACAATATATATTTATTTTTTTACCACAACTTTTATATGAAATGTAACAATTCAAAAATAAGCCTAAAATATAGTTATTAGGCTATATTTAACAATATATATGTATTTTTTTACCACAACTTTTATATGAAATGTAACAATTCATAAATAAGCCTAAAATATAGTTATTAGGCTATATTTAACTAATTGACAATATATATGTATTTTGTGTATCCTTCATTATTATCGTTCTCTTTATTTTAACCGGCGAGTCAGTTCAGAACAAATTCTTATTTACAATGACAGCCTACCGGGGAACAGTGGGTTAACTGCCTTGTTTAGGGGCAGAACGATTTATTTTTGTTTTACCTTGGCAGCTCGGGGAATCGATCCAGCAACCTTCCGGTTACTAGTCCAATGCTCTAACACCTAGGACACCTGCTACCCTCTCGCCATGCACGTCGATAAAATACAGTGTCTTTTTTTGGGATCCGTTTTCCCCAACTGTTTAGGGGAGTTCTCGGTTCTGTCACGCGCTGTGTCCTTCCCGCTCGGTCTGACTCACACCGTCGTTAATTACCGGTGCCGCTGGCGGAGGAGATGAGAGAGGCGTGAGAGTGACTCCTCTTGCACTGTGACACAACCGAACCTGGTTTTTAGGCCTGTTGACACGACGGGGGCGCGCCTGCATCCGCTCATTATTGTGTCATTACAGGACAGCGAGGCGCGAAGAGAACCGTCCCGTAAACGGTCATCAACAACGTTTAACGTCCACCCTTACAACACTCTCAACAACTAGGCTATCAAACTACCGATTAGATCCGTCAGCTGGCCAGAAAGAGGGAGAGGGGGAGTGTAGTGGGTATGGTGCTGAACACAAACTAATCTCTAGTTACTGGCATGTATATCGTCTATATATCGTCCATCCACCATCCACCCTTTCCGTCTCTCTCTGTGTCCAGGCCGCTAATAGTTATTTCAACCTGGGGGCAGAGAGGCTGGTTACTCAACTCAAACTCACTGGAAGAATAGGGTACTACTCACCCCTCTCCTTCTCAACACACAAATATACCACTATCCTCAAGGCTATTCACATCTCTCTCTCTCTCTCTCTCTCTCTCTCTCTCTCTCTCTCTCTCTCTCTCTCTCTCTCTCTCTCTCTCTCTCTCTGTCTCTCTCTCTCTCTCTCTCTCTCTCTCTCTCTCTGTCTCTCTCTCTCTCTCTCTCTCTCTCTCTCTCTCTCTCTCTCTCTCTCCGTCTCTGTCTTTCTCTCTCTGCCCCCCACCCCCATTGACCTCCTAGTCAAAACACACACAGCAAGGGGCCTTTCTCCTTTCTTTTCCGTTTCACTCTCCATCCCTGCAGTAAATGCCCGTGAGTCCCCGGTCACCCGTGCGCTCTGACAGAGAAAGCATGCATGCAGATAATGGGACGAGGAATAAAGTCTACTTTACAAGGACAACACCGCGAGCAAACGACCCCCCCCCTCCCTACACACATACACACATATCACTATACATCTTTCCATCTTACTATGGGTTATGAGTATGACGTTTTGTAGACTAAATATATAGGTGGAAAACAACCAACTTGTCATATGTTTCTGGTATTATCTTCTAGTCGAATCACAGGCTACAGGCACTTGGACTGTTGTCTTTCTACAGAAACTTGTAAACAATAATATCATTGATATAATTGTTTTGATTTACCTCGACCTCAAACACGCGCTCGCTGTTGTCCAGAAAGATCACGCGGAGCTGCAGTGTTCCCTTGGAGACGCGGGGAGAGAGGAACTTCCCGCGCCGGTCCCCCATCTCTCTCTCTCTCTCTGGTTCCGGTCCAATCCAAACACCTTTACAACAAAAACAACAACAAAAATAATACGTAAACGATACCGGAAATTCCTGTGTAGCAGTAGAATCCTCAATTCCCAGTTGCCAAATGCCACTGTGTCTCCAAAATGAAGACTTATAAGACGCGATTTACGCACTCCTCTGTCTGCTCTGTGCGTTTGAAACCTCAACCGGTGAGGCAGCAGCAGCCTATAGAAATGGACCTGGGTCTGGTAAAGGCAGCTGGCGTTAACCCACACACACGATCCTGTTACTTGGTGTGGTGGACAATAGCAATCTTTTAAACGACGTTTTCCCCGTTATGACGCAACATGTTGACTGTGTGTGTGTGTGTGTGTGTGTGTGTGTGTGTGTGTGTGTGTGTGTGTGTGTGTGTGTGTGTGTGTGTGTGTGTGTGTGTGTGTGTGTGTGTGTGTGTGTGTGTGTGTGTGTGTGTGTGTGTGTGTGTGTGTGTGTGTGTGTGTGTGTGTGTGTGTGTGTCACTGAAGGTGTCATATCACTCAGCTCATATGAGGGTACTACACTTTGACTTGACATGTCAAGGTCCCGGTCCATTTTAGGTGATCATGTTAGTAATCCTCAAACACACATACACACACACACACACACACACACACGCACGCACACACACACACACACACACACACACACACACACACACACACACACACACACACACACACACACACACACACACACACACACACACACACACACACACACACACACACACACACACACACACACACACACACACACACACACACACACACACACAGACACACACACAGACACACACACACACACACACAGTCACCAGTCAGAGTTGGTGTCAGACAGCAACAGTATTCTCACAGGGCAAAGCAACACAGCCGACACACCCCTTGTCGAACGATGCAGTACTTCCCTGAAACAAGTCATGAGGTCGAAGGAATTATCCGTAGAGCTCAGAGAAAGGATTGTGTCGAAGCACAGACCTGGAGAAGGGTACATTTCTGCAGCATTTCCCCAGGAACACAATGTCCATCATTCTTAAATGGAAAAAGTTTGGAACCACCAATACTCTTCCTAGAGCTAGCCGCCCGGCCAAAATGAGCAATTGGGGGAGAAGGGCCTTGGTCAGGGAGGTGACCAAGAACCCAATGGTCACTCTGACAGAGCTCTAGAGTTCCTTTGTGGGGATGGGAGAACCTTCCAGAAGGATAACCATCTCTGCAGCACTCCACCAATCAGGCCTTTATGTTACAGTGGCCAGACGGAAGTCACTCCTCAGTAAAAGGCGCATGAAAGCCCGCTTGGAGTTTTCCAAAAGGCACCTAAAGTACTCTCAGAAGAAAGATTATCTGGTCTGATAAAACCAAGATGGAACTCTTTGGCCTGAATGCCAAGCATCACGTCTAGAGGAAACCTGCCACCATCTCCATGGTGAAGCTTGGTGGTGGCAGCGTCATGACTAGTCAAGATCGAGGGAAAGATGAACGGAGCAAAGTACAGAGATCCTTGATGAAAACCTGTTCCAGAGCTCCTCAGGCCCTCAGACTGGGGCGAAGGTTAACCCTTCCAACAGGACAACAACCCTAAACACACAGCCAAGACAACACACGAGTGGCTTCGGGACAAGTCTCTGAACATCCTTGAGTGGCCCATCCAGACCTGGACTTGAACCCGATCAGACTTCTCTGGAGAAAAATAGTTGTTCAGCAATGCTTCCCATCCAACCTGACAGAGCTTCAGAGGATCTGCAGAGAAGAAATGGCAGAAACTCCCCAAATACAGGTGTGCAGAACGTGTAGCGTCATACCCAAGACTCTACACTGTTATCACTGCCAATGGTGCTTCAACAAAATACTGAGTAAAGGGTCTGAAAATGTATTTAAAGGAACTTTCAGTTTTTAAAATTTGTAATACATTTGCAAAAGATTATAAAAACTGTTTTTTCTTTGTCATTAATCGTTTGTTGATTGATGTTGAAAAAAAAACGAGAATAATTTTTATAGATTGATGAGGGGGAAAAAAAACTATTGAATCCATTTTAGAATAAGTCTGTAACGTAACAAAATTGTGGGGGAAAAAATCAAGGGTTCTGAATGCACTGTATATGTTGTCAAAATGCATACTGCCTCCAGCGCATTGCAAAGTGCTCTGTGACGCGCGGAAGAAGCGTTTTGTTGCATTCGAATGGGAAACGGGAAGCGCACTTCAATTACCAGTTGAGAAATAAAAAATAATCGCTATTTTTTTAATCGTGGCAACAACAACAACAAAAAAACGATTTTTAACACACGATT